>NW_009602126.1:0-22779 GCF_000690535.1 Cariama cristata
GCAGCAAATGTCGGGGTTCCTGCGGGTGCTTGAGGCGTCCCCCCCAGCGGGGCAGCCACAACTCCTTGGCTGATCCCTGGCAGACATGGAAGAAAATGAGAAACACAAACAAAAAGAGCCTCACAAAGGAGAAGCGGCCTTTCTCTGTTCACGGTGTGACCTTTGCAGGCCCATACTTTCAGGATAGCTGCTACAGAATGGGGGAAAAAAATCCTAATTTGTCCTTCATGAGATCTGCAGCGAGGCACCAGGATTGTACAAAGCTGCACCAGCCCAACCCATTGCAGAAGCCCCTTTGGCATCTTCCCACCAGTCAGTATAACTATCAAGGCAAAACCTAAGTGATTTAAAGCCCCTCAAACCATTTGAAGGTTGGGCTGCTGTTGACAGACCCCTGTGAACCCCGATATCCAGGCGAGAGAACGGATGCACTCCGCTATGCCCAGCCATGAGCTGCTGCAATGCCCTTAGGTCCCTCATTTCCCCTCTCCGCGTCCCAACTGCAAAAGCAACCCCTGCATGGTTTGAGGTGCACGCTGTTCTCCCGGCAGGTGGTTTCCATGGGAGCAAGTCCACAAGGATCTGGCAGCTCCTGGATATCCTTAGGTCCTGGTGATATATCGCAATATTGGTATAAACTACCGTGACCAGACTATGGGCATGAGCAATCAGCCAACCACCACAGCGTGAACAGCTGCTCCAGGCATCCCAGCATTTCTCTGAGACACTTGGGGCACCTATTTTATTTGCAACGCTGCAGCAAGATGAACTGCTGCACAAACCCTCCCCACAGAAGCACATGAAAGTCTGCCTGTTCTCATGGTCAGACATGAGAGCAGGGGCAAGGAAGACTGTCAGCACTCTGGCAATTGAATCCTTGTCCCCTTTGCAAAGTAGAGCATTGTCAGCCCAAATGTAAGCAAAACAAAGAATCACAGAATGGTTTGGGTTGGAAGGGACCTTGGAAGATCACCTAGTCCAATCCCCTGCCCTGGGCAGGGACACCTTCCACCAGACCAGGTTGCTCACAGTCCCATCCAACCTGGCCTTGAACACTTCCAGGGATGGGGCATCCACAGCTTCTCTGGCCAACCTGTGCCACTACCTCACTACCCTCATTGTAAAAAATTTCTTCCTTATGTGCAACCTAAACCTACCCTCTTTCAGTTTAAAACTGTTGCCCCTTGTCCTGTCACTGCAGGACATCTGCAGATGCATTCTAGTTGCTAACGAACAAAATCTGAACTGGAGTCGAAAGTCCGCAGGAAGATGAGGGAACTCTGGCACCTTGCTCAAAACAACTCTAAGGCAGAGATGCATCTCCAAATACCTCTGCAAGACCAAGAAGGTGTCATTGCTTTAGTTCTGCAGGCAGATGCCTGGCTGCTGAAGTCCTCTGGTGGAGACAAGATGGCCTTGCCAATAAATGGTCCTGCTTGCACAAATAAAAATACGTCTTTGAAGGATCTGCACTGTTGTTCCTAGAGCCACTCACGGGGAAACAGATGGGGACAGCCTGAAAGAAGCACTGCTCCTGGGATTAACACATTTTTCTTCAGAGATTTTGGTTTCAGGGACATGTCTTTGTGGTACTGGAAGGGAGAAAGCAGGTGCATGTTTTCTAAAGTCTGGGTGTTGGTTATCTTTCATGAGGAGGCTGTCAGGAAGGACTCTACAGGCACCTATGCTGACACTGGCCTTCTGGGGGAAAAACACCTGCGCAGTCCCTGCCATCTCCTACCCACAGCAAAGACCAAACCAGCCAGTCTCTCCTGCAGGTGGAAACCCAAATATGCAGATTTTTTCCTGTCCCAGGTGCCACCTGAGAGTGAACAAGGAGGCAGGAGCAGTCTGAAGGAACCACGCAGAGTGCCCACGCTCTGCCCCAATTCGATGGACACGCGCTTGCAAGGAAACACCCCAGGTCCACCCTGGAGCCTTCAGATATAAAGTAAACCCAGCGACAAAGAGTTTCCCCACTTCTAATTTTGACAGCTAGCACTGGCAGGCACAGAATACCAAACGGATGAGTTTTGCCTGCTTTCTGCTTATTACACAGCTGAGTTAACCCCACATTTCTGTTTACCTCAACCCTGTCACCTGGGGCAGTTTCGAGGTTGCACCGATGCCTTTGCAAAGCTAGCACTGGAATGGGCATGAAGCCATTGTTTTATTTATTGTGTGGAGGGATGGAAGGGAGAACTGCCTGACGCATCGCAGCTTGGCCCACGCGCTCCTTGTGGTCCCTGTGGCTTGGGGCCGGGCTGAAGTCAGAGCCTGGCCCCAAAAAAAAATTAAAGGTTGCAAAAAGCAGCTGCTGTCAGTTTGCTGCTCAACCGCTTCCTCTTTTGACTCTTTGCAAAAGGAGAAAGTGCTTCATGTCTTGGCGTGAACTCCTTCCCCCCTGGCTGGTGATCATAGCGGGACTGACGGGCATCGTGCTGCTTTGTGTCTCCACTAAAGATGTGCCTGTCACCCCTCTCAGGACCAAGGTAAGGACGTCCGTCTGCCCCAGGGGCAGCCAAGCCGAGGGTCAAGGAGGGCAATAAGCAGAGGACTTTCTCCTTGTCTTTTGGGCTGCTTCTTAAGGAGAACCTGCCTGTTTCCTTGTGCAAGCCAGGCATTTAAAGGGGGGTGCTTAGTTGCTTTTTACGTTCTTTGCACTACTGAGTCATTTACTAGCCCAAAACAACAAACCGAGGAGGGGAGTAGAACAAGGCTGTAATGATGGATTGGCATCCTTCAACATGCTGTAGCTTTTCAAACCAAAAACAAGCCAACCCCTTTGGCTGGTCAGGGAAATACAGGCTGGATATGGGCCGTGGATCAGCAGAGATGCTCATCACAGGCTGAGGAGAGGCAGCCCATGTCAGGAGCTACGCCAGAGCAGCAAGGGACCAGTGCTGTCAGTGGAGGGGAAGAGATAGATCCCTCTTTAAAATCAGTAGGAATTTGGCCCTGAACTGCTGCTTCTGTCTTTAAAAAAAAATTATCTTCCATGCCTTCTTCTCTTCTGTCCTCTCTTGATTTTAACTGAACAGCCAACCCGCTCTACGCTGCAGGGTCAGATCTGCCTGGTGACCGAGGGGTTAATGCCCATCCGCTCTGCCTCTTGAGGCACCCGCTGCTGAGGTAAGATCAGTGGCACGCAATGGTTTAATCGAACAGAAGTAGGTTAGCCTGCACGTTTAGAGATACTACCCCTCCTCCATGCTGCTCTCAGAAACAAAATTGGATTAAAAAAAAAACCTTATTGCTCCATGCTCTGTCTTCCCTGGTGTTGAGCTGGAGCAGAAATGCTACGATCCCTTCTCCCTCGCGCTCCCATCAGCAGCCTCTCCTTTTGTGAAGAAGGAAAAAAATCCAGGTTTCTCCGCCAATACCATTCGTTTCTTCCTCTTCTGCGGCAGCTGACATGTCCCTGCCAGAAATACGGGCTGTCGCTCGTGTGGGAGGATGCCAGCAGGCTCAGGCAGGGAGCTCCAACCTCCTTCCGCATTTCTGCTCCATCTCCAGTCCCACCAGCTCCTGGCCCAGGTGCTGTGTCTGGTGCCGCTGGGAGCTCCCAGGAAGGCAGCAAGCAGCCAACTTTGCTTGGAGGCTGCAGCCAGGCTCTGTCTTGTGCTAAAACCCTTCTGATGGTATTACCATCAACCTCTTAGGAGGTTTCTCCTCCCACTCAGTCACAACTACACCTATTTCTGTGCAAGATACAGCTTAGACCATGCACTACCACATACCTCCTAGATCTCACGAGTTTCTTTCTCATCTATGTACGAGATGCCCCAGTTTGAGGTCATGTAATAGGGGGCAGAGGAGGAGACCCTAGGCTAGCACAGGGGCTATTTTGAGTGTGGGGACATCCAGAACAGCCACAGAGCTGTGCTGCAGGGTACCCCAGTGGCCTCTCATTTCCTAACCCTCACATACGAGGTGCAGCTAGGCTACAGGAGAACCGTCAGCGGACAAGGTGTTGAGAGCTCTCGTGTTCACTGCTGGTGTTTCTACCAAGACATTGTCTTGGTCTCTGTGGGGCCGCTGCGTTGGACAGCGGATGTGCTGGTTGGTCCCAGTGTGCTGCAGCTCCGGCAGGTCTGGCACACAGCAGGGCAAACCCAGCCCGTGTCACACCAGCTCTGCAGTGGGGCATCAAACAGATGTGGGAGTCTCGGGTTCCTCAGAGGTAGGAGCAAGCCACAGCCTTCTGATTCCTGCACAAAAGCCTTAGCAAACCAATCCAGCAGCAGTTTTAGTCCCAGAATCAGTCAAGAGCCTGTATAGTGCCAATCTCCCACTGCTCTAGGACCTGTTTTTCCTGAGCTTCAGGTGGCTCAGGTCTCAGGGGAAGCCCTCTGCCTGGTTTCGGGAACAGCTACAGAGCATGCCACTGTGAGTCTGATGTATTTCTGGGTGTCTCTCCACTTCTGGTGCTCCTCATGTATATTCAGAAATGCAGATGATTCCCTGCAAATCCACATCATCTTCTGGCTTCACCCTTTCCTTGAATGTAAAAAGTTAACTTAAATACTGCAGTGCAGGCCCACGGGTTACCCGGAATACCTAGACAATGCTGAGTAATCCTACACTAACAAACAGCATGCATTCAGTAGTGTTTATCTAGAATGTTTTTGGGGTTTTCCAGTATGGCATTGTTCTGGATGCTGGCCCATCCCGCACCATCCTGTTCATCTACCAGTGGACCACCACCAAGGCAAACAAGACCGGGGTGATCAGGGAATGTAGTTCCTGTCCTGTGCAAGGTAAGGTGCCCAATTCCTGCTCAGTGGTCTGTGGAACTGACAAGGGACGGATGGATGGAAATCTGTGTGTGGACCATTGCCACAATTTCCTTAGCTCCCGTATCACCCAGCTGTACACTGAAACAGTGGTGATAGCGAAGCACAAGCTGCTTATTTTCAGCATGGGTCTTCTCGACATGGGCAGATTTAGCCATGCACAGCTGGACATCAGAGCACTTGGCAGTAGCAGGTGACAGGTTTTTTGGCCTGTCACAGGCAGGGAAGCACACAGGGAGGATGGGTCCCATCCTGATGTCCATGTGGATCAGCGGCAGAGCCAAGGTTGCTGAACTTCTCACCCAGGCAAGATAGTGAACAGCAATGGAGACAAACCTGGCTGCAGGGTGACTCGTGGTATCTTCTGCCTCCTCCTGACTGTACCCTGGGCAGTAAGTGGCATAGGGCAACAGAGGTGCAAAGACTCCAACTCCCTTTGTGGGGTTTGACAGCACAAGCATGAGTTCAGCTTGGTTTTAGGTGTCATATTTTGGAGAATATCAGGGTCTTCCTCACTAGTTTGAGTCAGTTTGGCTCCGCCAAAGCCAGCTGAAAGGGTTTAATGCATTAATGCTTGGGGTTTTCGTTCCCTATCTCTCAATCTTGCTTTGATGTTGAAGCCTGATTATAGCATGACGCTGGGAAACCCTGAACTCTCAGTAGCAGTGTGCTGTGGAGGGCAGCTGCACAACATGCAGGGAAGAGGGTTTGTGTCCTTGCAGACTGTAAGCAACACTAGCCACATACAGAAGACACAATAAGGGCTCCCTGAAACCTTGTATGTGTCCCTTGAGTGCTCCCATGTTCTCTGGCTGGGTTAAAAAACAGAAACTGTAGCTCAGTACAGCAGTTGGTCAGCAGCAACAAGAAGAGGTCCAGGCAGGTCTCTCGCCCAGATGCGAGTAGTCCTCTGTCTGCACGGCAGTGCGGTCACAGCCTTTGAGTAGCTGTAGGTAAGCTGCAGCTCAGCCCCGTACAGGGCCCAGGAGAGCAAAGCACATTGCGAGGGAGTCACACAGCCAGGAAGACAAGTGGGCCAGAAGATGGGGAAGTAAAGCTCTTTCTGGGTAGTAGTTCAAAACCAGCATTGCAGACTCCATTGAATCTCACTTGTAAGATGAGTCAGGGCTTGCACACAGCTTCTCTCTGCACAGCACCAGCTTCTGCTGGGGCAGCGGCGTCTTGCTTGCAGGCACAGGCGTCAGAAGCCACCTCCGCCGACACAAGAGGAACTGACTGGAGGAGAGAGGTGACACATCAGCCTCTGCTCTGGCTGCATGGCAGTGCGCCCTTTTGCTTACCTTTTAAAGCGGATAAAGCCACATTTCTTCCTCTGTGGGCAGAGACAGCCTCAGCTGTTGCAGCAGTCATGTGGCTGAAACGTGGTCATTTATGGGATGTCTCAGCAGCAGAGCTAGGGTTCTCTTAGTGTGATTTGGGATTCACATGCACACGTGTTGTGCTCCCAGTACCATATTTTAGCAGGACAGCTACCTGGAGGAACTCCTTCATTCTGCCTGCGACAGGTCCTGCCTGTCTTTAACCATGCCCTAGGACAGCAGCCTCTAGGGCAACAGCTCTCACACTTCTCCCATACCTTTCCTTAGAAAATTTCATTCTTTCCCCTGGTCCTCAGGTCCGGGAGTCTCCAGCTACTCAGATTCTCCTGAGAAAGTAGGGAAGATCTTGGAGCCATGTTTGAACTGGGCCCAGAAAGAGATCCCAGCAGAGCAGCACAGCCAAACCCCACTCTACTTGGGAGCAACCGCCAGCATGAGGCAGCTGAAGTGAGTGAATGTTGCAAACCCACACGCAGAAATTGGCACACATCATGCGGATCATTCTGTAAATGCATCTCACCCTGTCTGCTCTGCAGCGTGTTTCATCCCTAATCTGCTAGTCAGGTAAACCTTCTTCAGGTCCCGATGCACTCAAGGGGAGTATGGCATGGCTGTGTCTTCATACTGTCTCCCCAAGCAGCCATGATGACAGTCTTGCTACTGCTACCAATCTGCAAAAGTCTCCTTTACAATTAGGGCTTCACAATTAGTGCCTGGGAAAACACCCGTCAGTCTGGAAGCTAAAGTGTTTTCAGTTTATGTGACAACCCACATGGGCTTGCAGGGGTTCTTCTTGTCAGCAGGTCGGGAATAGCGGTGGGAAGATCCACCTTATCATACAGACTTTTGTGGACTCTGTTCTCAGTCACCTCATTACTGGGACCTTTATCTCCTTTTAGACACTGGGGAAAAATAAGGTCTGGAGGGGACCAGGTCAGTGGGGCAAGGCCACAGGATTCCCTCAGTGCCAGAAGGTACTCAACTCCCATGTTCTTGAATGGTGGCACAACTACTGAAATCATCCCCCTGTTGTTCTTGCCCCCAGTGCCGTGCGAGGGGAGAGGGAAGTAGCAGGAGTGGGATTGTCATCGTGTCTCTGTGCTACTAGTCAAAGTGGAGAGCACAGCAGAAGCCCTGCAGCTGTGCCCTCACTGCAGGCTGCTCCTGGCAGGGTCCCGTAACAACAACATGCTTTCTTTTTCTTTTCTGTTTAGCCTCACCCATCCCATCCTCTCTGATGGTCTCCTAGCAGCCTTGACTGTGGCCCTGAAGGCATCCCCCTTTGACCTTCAGGGGGCACAAATCCTGCCCAGTCCAGACGAGGAAGCATTCAATTGGGTTGCTGTCAACTATGTCCTGGAGAAGTTCTTCAAGGTAAAGGATGATCCTGCCTGGGGAATACAGAACTGAGCTGAGCAACTCCCATTAACAAACAGCCACAGAGGCATGTGGAGGGATCATTCAAACCCTGGGCTTTAAGCAATGCTGAAGCACAACTTCCACTGCCTTTCAGAGGAGGCAGGTTATATCCAAACCAGCTGGTTGGGGGATATAACGCGAGACGGCTATAGCTAGGTTGAAGGACCACACCTCTAACATAGGCTTTCATGGGCATGTTCATGCAGTTGCCCTAACAGCTGTGAGCTTTTCTGGACAACACATCTAGGATGCACACATAGATGACCTTACATAGCCTGCCTCTGGCGTGTCAAAAAGAACTCCACTGCTCTGAGTCCCTGCAGCTCTAGCTCAGTGCCACTGTCAAAGAGGCATTACTGCTGTCTGTGGGCTGCTGCGAGATTGCCACTGGAGTCCAGCTGTCCCACGGGACATGCTGTAGATGGTGGACAGAAGCAGAGCCTTTTGCTGTCAAAGCAAAAGCCCATCAAGTTTCTTCTCGTTGAGATGTTAGTGAGGGTATAGCTGGGTGTCTCCAGCACAGAGGCTGTATTCAGAAGGCACTCACTAAACAAAAAGAATACATTTCAGTTTCCTTGCTCTACCCATGGCTTCTCAAGCCAAAGGATCTCAAGAACAACTCAAAGAGTAAGAGAAAGGTGGGTTAGATTGAGTCATTCCCCATCCGGGAAGTGAAAGGCAGTTCCAATAACCAGCGGCAAGCATGCACTGGTTAGGGAATTGCTAGCTCTGCTGGCAGCGACACAGCCTCTCCCAGCCAGGGACAGAGTGCTTACACCCACGTAAACTTTTCTGCCTGCACTGCTAACTTCAGCATTGCCAAAATCGGTTCTGCAAGGCTGCAGATGAAGCCACAGAGTTCTTCTGACAGGAGGATCACTTTAGCATCAAGGCAGCACTTGAAGCCCATATCTGCCCACCTGGAAACCTCCTTTCCATTCCCCACCACCCTGTCCTCTGCTCCCACCTGCTGAGACCATTGCCTTGAAGAGCCATCCAGGATGGTGAGCCCCATTTGCTCTTGCTGGCTGTGGGAGTTCTCTGCGCAGATGGCAGTGCTTCTACAATGGCTCCTCTGTTCCCCCAAAAGCAACCAGTTCAGGATCCTTATGTCCTGTGGGCAAAAAAATCAGTTGGGCTGTACCGCACCAGAAAGCTGCTTTCTCTCTCTGTGCACTAGTGCTTGCATTTGACTGCGACCCAGATGTAGAATTCTTAAGAACTGACCTCTCTGGTTCTTTCTGGGTCAGTACGACTGGCGAGGACAGTTGGTCCCCTCCGGGAAGGGGATGGCAGGAGTCCTGTCCGTGGGAGGAACCTCAACACAGCTCACTTCCAAGGTAGAAGAGAACCAGGCACCAAAAGAGGGAGTGAGACTGCAGCTGTATGGGCAGACACATAACGTGTACACTCATCACTGCCCCTGCCTCGGCACTGACCAGCTCCGCAGCAGGCTGCTCTCTATGCTCATTCAGGTGAGTATCTGCCAGAGGGCATTTGCAAGGCTCCTGGATACAATATCACTAAACAGCAGTTGCACAAGGGGTAGCTTCTGATGGGCAAAATGTCATCACTGTCTTTAATAGAGGGCATTTGCATGTATCTAAAAAAGCCCAGTGCATTTGTAAAGCATACTCTCTATGCTCAAATCAATGCCCTCCAAGCAAGACACACAGGCATCATGAGTTTCCTACTTGCAGGCTGTATTTGGCTCCTTATTTAATACACATGAGCACAAAATTGCTCTCCGGATGTGCTAAGATCACACTAAGGGTGAAAAGAGGAAAAGACTTCCATTGGCTACTCTGAACTGCTCCTCCATCCTAGCAGGGGAGGCTAAACAGCACCCAGGAACGAAATGGGATCTTCCATTTGGAGCATTTCCTTTGCTGGCTTTAACCTTGAAACATCTTTAAAAGAGAAATTATTTCATTTTTAAAACATGGAGGTGTTTTGGTTCTTCCAAACGTTATTTCACTAGGGGGGGGACACACGACACGACACACACAGGACGACACAGGATCTGAGGCAAACTCAGGAATCACTTTAGTCTCCACCAAAAGTGAATTTTTCAGAAATAAACTACTCGCTGCCCATCTGCTTGCCTCCTTATAAGCCACACCTCCCCTTATCTATGACCTGAATGTCCCACACGGAGACCCACTTCACCACAGTTATACTAGGGAATTCCTAGAGATAAGAAACACTGATTCTTAAGGGGTAGAGCCATTTGGAAGGCAGACCAGAACAGCCTCTTTTTTGCAAATAGAAAGAGTACAGGATTCATTGAAATTGTCTTTCTGGTCTCAGGGAGAGCAGGCAGGGCTGGGACTCCTCAGCCTCCCACAGCAGGTCCAGTCATTGCAGCTTGCCCTGAACTCCGCGGGAGCTGGGAGCCCGGCCTTGCAGTTGACTAGCTAAGATAAAGTTCAGCAAACCTTTTGCAGCCTGCCCGCTCGATGACACCACTGTTCTTCACTGGGTTTCATTTTGTCTTCCGTTGTGATGCCAACCTACTCTCTTCTTGCCTCCATCCTTGTTTTATTTTGCCTCTAGGATCAGAGAAGTGTTAAAACTGTGTCTAATCCCTGCTGGCCCCTCACCTACTCCCGGGAAGTGCACTGGCAATCCCTGCATGCTGGGCCTTGTTCTGTCAGTGATGACACATCGGGCGTCCCTGGCCCCGAGGAGGTCTTCAACATCACCGGCTCCAGCAATCCCACCGCCTGCATGAGGCTTGTGCAGAGCCTGCTCAACTCTTCCTCTTCCTGCAGCTTCTTTGAGCATTCCCTCAGCAGTGCTTTCAAACCCCTCCGAACCAAGTTTCTGGTGAGTTATCATTTACAATGGAGTAGGCAACTGGTACAGAGAACTCGTGAAATGGGATCGGTTTGATCATTAATAAATACACCAGGAATAACCACGCTGTGCCCTCTGCTAGCCAAGAGGGCCAGTGCTCTGGCTAATGCTGTGCACATGCACTCCTCCTTTCTCCCCCTCACTGGCATATAGCTGTTCAAATATGGACCACCAGCTTCCCACCACCGACTTGGGGTAGGGCTTTCTTCATCCCTGTCTCAGCAATGTCTGCTTGTCAGACAGACTTTGGGGCTCCAGAGCCAGCAGGGACAGGACAGCCAGGAGTTGCGTGCTGAGCAGGTCTTCCCACACAAAGTCTGTGGTAAAGCTGAAGATCCTCTGCCACTCCCTTAGCAAACCTCTAGGCATGCTCCACCACAAGCATGCTTATATCCGAGACCCTGGATCTAGTGTCCAAAGTTGTTGGGTTGTTAAGCCAGGACCAGCTCAAGGTCCTAGGACAAACTGAGTGCATTTCAGAGGGAGGAATTACAGAAACTTCCCCAGCTCCCTGCTCCTGAGAGCCTCCCATGAACATGGTGCCAAGGAGCATAACGAGTAGTCTGCTTATCCAGGTAGGGCCTGGACTGCTTATCCAGTCCTGTTTCCACCTCCAGATGGTAACAGATCTGCTTGTCTCCCTTGCACCCATCAGAGGCACTGTAACCGGCACACAGAAAGGGCACCCTGGCAATGCACCCCTCAGCTACTGCCACTTACTTCCCTATAGGCACTGTATGCAATGCGGGGATGCAGGGCACAGTCCAACCTGATGATTATTTCTGCTGCTGTCGTAGGTGATTTCTGAGGCCATGGAGTTCATGAGAGAAACCGTACCCTCTCCTGACTTGGGTCAGGCAGTCAGCAGGCTTTGTGGGATGTCCGTCAAAGAGGTAACTGTGGAATAACTCAGTGTGCAGGGAGAGTGGGAAGCAAGGAACAGTCTGTTGTAAAAGCCCATGGGGCTCAGACTGACACAGCCATAACTTACTGGCTCCCTCAGGGAAAAACTTGGATTTGCCTGGTTTTTGTGTGTGTGTATCCCCCCTTTTTTTTTTTTTACTTTGAGGAAACAGGCTCCACTTATTTTCCTTCCTCTCAAACCCCAGCTGCTGCTGGTAACACCTGGACTTAATTAAATTAAAAGCCACAAGTACCTTTTGCTGCATATTAAGGAGTAAACAGGCAGGCTGTCTACTCACTCCTGTACATCACCTTGGTCTTCCTGTTGTCCTCCCCTCCTTAAGCACACGGAACACATCCGCCCAGACTCCAGGGGCTTTCCCTTTTCATCTGGACCCATGGAGACCAAGCCAGGGGGAATTTGTAAGTTCTTTCCCTCAGCTGGTGGCTTATGAAGTCACCCTCATTCGCACCTACACTGACCAAGCATCCACAGCAACATTCAAATTGAACAATTTCTACAGGGTTTGCTAATGGGGTAGCAAAGCCCATAAGCAGTTCCCTAAATCTTTCTCTTCTGGAGAGAAGAGAAAGATCTTGTTAATGTTCCTATTGAGAGAAAGGCTGCGGCATTATCTCAACCTCATTAGAAGGCAGAGCATCATACCAAGCAGTTCACCTGCAAGGCAACTGTAGGAGACCTGGCTGCCAGTCCTGCTGCTCTTGGAACTGCCTGGTCTTTAATAAGATGGGAACAAAGGCACTAAGAGATGACATTGGTTCCCAGACCACAGCCTAGTGGGTGCAGGAAACGTGGTTTCAGTCTGCATGGGACACAAACTCCTCCTCCAGTCCCACAGTCACTCCCAGAGTAGGAAAGGAGAGCTTATAGCAGGCCTGAAATTCAGCTACTGAATATTTACTTCTTTTATTTTTTCCCCAACTTCTTTTGGAAATGACACCAGCTGACTAAGGAGTCCCAGAGAAGCCTGGATACACTTGCTGATTACTGTGTTGTGGGTGCCTTCATCTTTCATCTCAGTACAAAGGGATACACGTTGGACTTTGACGGGTCTGTTTGGACTGCATTCCAGAAGAAGGTCGGTTACCTACAGTGTGGTATTTCCAATTACATGGGAGGGTTGGTTTCAGTAAAACCAGCCTATCCCCACTCCTACAAGCCCTAACCAGCTAGGTTTCTCCAGCAAGGTGTTTTTGCAAAATAAATTCACAATTGTGATAAGCAAGAAAACCAATGTCAGAGAGCTAGAGATTACACTTGTCCCCGCTCTAAAACAGATGGGTCAAAAACCTTACCTGGAGCAATACCATCTTTAAAAGTCTATGCCCAATGGGGAAGGAAGTATGGCTTGATCACCACTTAATACTAAGGACAAACCGCTGATAATATTTCCTGAGCCAAAAGATGCTGCCCTACCTCTTTGCAATCATCTTTATACTAGTGAGGGTTTATAACTGGCTTACAAGATCTGAAAATCCTTCAGGATCTGGAATCCCTAAGGAAAGGAAGATTTGATTCAGGTCCTCCCCCTTCCAAAAGAAAAGGAAGCCTCTTCCCAGAGCTCTTCACAACTCACCAGCAAAGGCATGGTCCCACCGAGCAGGGCCACACCAGTGATAGCAGGTCAGTCAGCCACATGGTGATCATCAGACTGAGGCAAGGTAGTGAGGTCCAGGCTCCATCCAGGGAGCCCAGCCTGGAAAGCCAGAGACAAGCAGCCTACAACATAGGTCTGAGGGTCAACCAGGCAACAGGGCCAGAGATAGAACTACCCACAACATAGACCTGAGCTCCACCTAGGAAAACCAGGCAGTAAGCAGGAGAAGGAATAGCACACATCTACAGAACAGCTCAGGAAAGAGAGGGCTGCCAAGCCAGAGCTTAAATGGAGTTCCCAGGCCCATGGGCAGACGGGGTGGGTGGAAGTGCCAGGTGAGACTGGTCAGGGCAATTAAGGCCTATTAGCGCACTCAGGGCACTGACAGTGGGAGAGCTCCTCATCTCAAGCCTAATCCTTGGATCAGTCTCAAAGTATACGAGGCTTTGGGCCTGTGCACAGAAACACAGCGGGGGTCCAAACTGTCTCCTTCTCTTCTGACCTCTCCCTCCTTTTTATTTCAATAGATGGGTGAGACATCATCTGGCTGGACTCTTGGGTACCTGCTGACCCTGACCAACACCATCCCCCAGGACAGCCCAGGCTTCCTCAAGGGGATTGAACCAGGGGTCTGGTCTTTGCTCCTCATCCTCTTTGTCGTGCTGCTCACTGGCTCTTTCATGCGCATCTCATACCGAGTGATGGTCAAGGAAAACAGCTTCAGCAACAGGAACAGCAGTGTTTTTGATGACATCTGACAGTTATTCTGAGACTCGGTATTCTTGCCAGAAGGCAGTTAATAGGGTACATACAGAAATCACACAAGTGTAAGTCACTGGAGGATGTAAGTGATTTTCCTGCAGGACTCCCAGACCCTCAGTGCCTTATTTCAACTTGCTAGCACTTGCACTACTGTACTTTGAGACAACGGGCTGTACTCCGCAGGAAACCTGTGATTCCCAGTGGATGGCAAGCTATTCATTCTCCAAATGAGAGCAGCCTGCCAGATCTTGCTTGGGCTGCAGCTGAGATTATTTCATGTCAACCTAATGAAACGATGCCTCTGAGCAGGCAGGCTCTGAGCTATTGTAAAGTTAATATTGAATAACCCTGTCTAATCAGGAGAGGTGGTGGTTGAAAAAAGTGCTCTGTCCTCTTCTGTGCCCACAAGAGAGACAATACTTGCAGTATTGCCACTAATGAAGACTGGAACAGCATTAAAATATAGTTAGAATATAACAGCCAGCTTGTTTCCATGTTCTAGGGAAAAAGCAGGTATTTTCTGCCTGCTACTACTGATCTGTCTGTTCTTTCATCTCAGTGACAGTATCCATGCGTCCCTTCCAGCAAATGCTCCTGCTGACCAAGAATCCTCCAAAAGCAAAGCTTTTGAGTCTTGGTCTCTACAAAACGTGCAGAGCATCAAAGGAGAAATAAAGGGCGCAGATACACAGCTGAGTTCCTGTCTCTCAGCTGAGTCATGGCAACTCAGGGTCAAAATTGCCAATTAAAACTCTTTAACCAGGATTTAAATTAACACATTTAATTTCACATCTGCTAAACCAGGGTGCATGCTGGGCTGAGGTTCACCAGTTTGTTCATTTGCACTGAACTGCTCATCTCGTTGCCTCTGAAAGTGAAGTATCTCATCTAATACTGTCTTTTAGACAGGAGCAGACCCAGGAGCACAAGCTTTCCTGTCAGTCCTATGACTTTCATATTAGACTGTGACCAGAGTTACTTTATAATCCAATACTCAGGATTCCTCTAGGACTCAGCAGACATTCCAGCTCCTCTCCTCTGCTCATCTAAAAGATGAGATGCTGTACAAATTCTCTGTGTTATTGTGAAGGGATCAATTCAGACAAGTGCTGTCCTTTGACTAAAGCATTTAGAGTTCACTTCTTGTATTGCTTCACACACTTAAACACACAGGCTGTTAAAAGCCCAAGGGACGAGTGTCTCCAACTCATTTCAGACCACTTTAAACAGAAATTTAAATGCTTACAGATGCAGTGATGTGCCTTGCAGGATTTTCAAAGCTACCATGGCACCCAAATCCTTTTAAATCTGATTATTAATCCCTTGCGCTCCCAACTCATATATATAGGACACTGTCCCTCCCCCATAATATTGGAGTATTCACAAATTTTCAGGCCAATTAATGAAGGTTTGGAACCTGTCAGTCAAGTTCGGAGGGATTTAAACAAGCTTCATATTCATTTCTTTGAGTTAGATATTTTTAATTATATCATGTTATTAAAGATGCTTTAATAGACTGTCTGTGTTATTCTTGGCAAGAGATAAAAGCGGGGGTTTTACTGTGAATGCAGAGTGTTTCAGTGAGGAGGATGGGGGATCCTGATTTTGCCTCTGTTTACTCAAGAGCTGTTATGCTGTGTACTTTCGGGGTACACAATGAGAACCCCTGAAGGCACTTTCTGCCCGGTAGCAGTTAGGCAGAAAATTACTTCAGATAACCTGGCTGCTGGTATTTAGTTGATGAGAGACGTGTCTACATCTTTGATGTGTTCTTTGCTCAAACCATCTGAAGAAGGTAGGAGGGATTCAGGCAAGCCTGCATAGAAAAAAAAAAAAAAAAAAGAGGTTATCAGGGAGTCAGTGATACCAGGGAAATTCCTGAGACTTCATTCGTCCCACATCCGGAAATGCAATCATTAAACAGAGCTCTGGCTTTGTGACCTGTCAGCACATAGGAGAACTGTGAAATTCCTGGCTGAGATTTGCAACCTGTCCACGAAGAATCCTACCACTGTCAGAAATGGAAATAAGCCAGTGAGATGCCAGGAACCCCAGGACTCCAGGTGTTCTGGCCTGCTCAGTCATTACACCTTCTTGACTTTGAATACTAGATCACAGGGTCCAAGAGAAAAGGACATTGGCTGGAACTTCCCCAAGCTCTTGTTTAGAAGCTTTGGGACTTCCATGCAGATAATAAATGAGCAATTAGGCAAGAAGTTCAGCATGTCCTCCTTGCACTTTACTTTTGCCTCGCACATGCCACTGAGCTGTAGTGAGTGATGGCACGTACAGATGGCCTAACTTGCCCCATTAAATCCACGACACTTGAGCCACCGTTTGACATTGAGCCACTGCTCTGCGATGCAAAAGCCACCCACTTGATCTAGAGCAGATCCTAAACTCTTGAGCTAAAAGCTGCTGTTCTCATCAAGGGCACAGTGAGACATTTCAATGGCTGAAGTTCAACCGCACTCTGCAGGCAGTAGCTCCATTCTCTCCTTTCCCATCACTCCTTCCAAATATTGCCACTGCTGTCTTCTCCTGCGGGCAGGTCCTGGGGACAGGCAGGGGCAGGCAGATTTGTTCTCATATAGTGACTGTGCTGCCCAGCCCAAGCTGCAGCCCCTAGCAGTTAGGGTAACCAGGTGAACTGGGTTTGGAATGGGCAGTATTGACAATGTGTATCTTCCTATCCGGCAGAAAAAAGAACACTTACAGCTGATTTCACTAGGCGATGAGCTACGTCAGTATTTTAAAAGCCTTGGAGTGTGTTTTCAGTCATAAAAAAGGCAAAAAAATAACAAAATTTGGAACCTGTGAGAAGAATGGAAACTAATAGAAATAACATATTTGTTATATCACCCAGCTTGCTATAGAGGCAGCTCCTTCACGTCAGCACTAGGTAAGTTTGCAGAATTAATCCCCAGAATACCTGGACAGCAGAAATCTACTTAAAATGAGATTCTAGATTAACTTACTCTGAAATGAAGATGCTTGCAGCGCTTTGGTTACAACGCAATTGCGGAAATGATTAATAATGAGGATTTTCTAACTGTCCATAAATTTTTCTGTTTATGCATAGCTCCCTCACTTCTCACTCAGGCTGAACGATGGGAGAACTCTTCTGGCAGATGTCTGCTCACATGTAATTGCAGTTCTGCTGCTGTCAGCAAGTGTCAATAAAACGGAAATCAAAAGTATTAGATATAAAAATTGACACCAGAAAGCACTTTCTCTATTTTAGCTCCAGAAACACCATAGGTTAGCTGACCTGCTGCTGGCTAGAGTGGCCCAAATTTCATTTAGGCATGTTTGTAGGAATATATTAGCTCCTATCTTTCTTCCAGTTTATCCCATGTCCAAAGCACCACGGATTCCCAACCAGTACCTCCCATCTGGGTTGCACCAATGAATTCCCATGAAAATTGAGAGAAATAAGGGTTTATTGCCTGCAGTCCCATTCTGCAGTACGAAGTTCACCACCAGAGAGCCAGAGTTGTTTCTTTCTTCCCGTTCTGATGCACTCAGGCTCCCTGCGGTTGTAGGAGAGCTCTCTCTTGGGAGAGAGACCTAAGCTGAGTCCTAACCTCCCTGTACCTGGCAGGGCTGTAGACAAGTGCTGCTTTTTGAGATACAGGTATTTCACAGGACGCTTATGGATTCTTAGTTCACCAGGATTTCACAGAGCTGGACTTTCTGCCAGGTGCTGTCACAGACTTCCTAGCTTATCTTGGCAAGTCATGAGAAGGTCATGTGTGCTTCAAGGACTTTGCAAAACTTGTCCTGTGGCCGAGCTCCAGCTTCCCATTAGTAATGCAGCGATTGTATCTCCTCCTCTTGTTGAGATACTGTCCTGCCTGTGGAGATATCCAGTTCAGTGGTTAAGGGAAGGCCTCAGGAACAGCAAGTGTAGAAACAATGTACAGCACCGGGCACTGCAGTACTTGCACTCATTTCAGTTGTTTGGGGCTGTTATAATAAATTATAATGAAATAACTTGAAATCCACAGCCACTGGTGGAGCAAGTCCAGCAGAATGTGAGAGGAATGCCTTTTAGGATGGCTGGACGTAGAGATCGATCAGTACATTTTTATTTTGTTCTTATACCATGCCTATGATCATGTATCTGATTAACTTCCAGAGAAGTAGGAAGCCATATGATGTATATATCCTCCCTCATGGACTGTCACTCCTACTTCAAGAGCTAATTCAGAACACACTTAAGTAGATGGAAATGCTATCAGAAGAACAAGCCCAAATAAATACTGGGATCAGTAAAATCCCAATTTTTGCCACAGCTCTCTCGATAGAAGTCCTTTCATAATGCCATCAAACCCTGGCAAGTCAAGTGTTTTGATGTTTTGCAAGTGTAAACATCACTGTGTACTTGTACAGTGTACTCGGGACCAGGCAGAAGAGGTGGCTTTGACCTGGTCTCCACCATGCCCCCAATATGAGATATTCAGAACCCTCTTGCAGTAGGGTGCCTTTAGATCCCCTCCTCAAGTCAGATAAACACAGGCGGTGAGGTGCTGCTCCCCTGGGTGAGTAATGACAGGCACTAGTCACAAGAGGGAGGCTGCCAGAACAGCGCCTTAAGCCTTAGCAAATCTCCAGCACAGCTACTCACTGGTCCCACCACAAATCAAATCAATCAGCAAGCAGGCTTGTCTGGAAACACGGATGCAAGGCACACTGCAGCATGGAACCCAGCTCTCTATGTGTGGGATGTGAAAGCAGCTCTAATCCGTGATTTAAGGAGCCGTGGCATTAGTGGAAGAAGGCCTCGATGCAGGGAGATGGGCACTAGCATGGAGTATGGATGGAGGCTTTTTTGGAAACAAGAGGGAGAAAGAATAATCCCTAATACGAACAGGACTGCACTGGGAATGAAGAAGAGGAGGTTTGAGAGAGACAGAATAATGATAAAATCAACTTTTGTGTGAAGGAAAGCTTATTTTTGTTCACAGCAGGGGGTGTCACCATATGTGCACCTCGTGATCGAATTAGTCACCGCTTCTTGGTGGAAATTCTCCGGAGAAACAGATCTCCCAAGTGAAAGGCGGCGATACCTATAGGGCTTATCGCTGGGCAATGTACAGCAGTGGAGCTGTGGAACCGAATGAGTGAAACTTTACGGGAACAGTGATCAAAGTTCACTGGTTTTAAACACGAAGGAGATGTAAACTGCCAATTAATGCTGAACCTTACGTCAGGTAAAAGCTAGTTTAGCATTACCTTCTGTTTTATGGTAATCACTGACAGTGTTTAAGGCTCTCTTGAGTGCAAACTTTGAAGTGACAGGCTCACAGCTGCCTTCTGAACTGAGGAGCTCAGTGGAAATCATCAAACCAAATGGAAGGAGCTCTTCTTCCCCACAGCTTGTGCTTAAACTGTGGGACTCATCATGACAGGGGGTTGTTTATGCCAAAAGTTTACATGGCTGCAAAAGGTGATTAGGTAAATTCATAATAATCTATTGGGGCTATTAAACAAAAAGTTACTTGCTTGTGGCTAAATAATTGCCTGAACCACCTGCCACATCTGTGTATGTTTGCCCCATTCTTCTTTGGCAATGGCTGCTGATCATCAGAGACAAGATACTGGCCCGGATGGACCCGTGGCTTGATCCGATTCAGCTGTTGCTATCCCTCTCAAGCAGGAATCCCACAACTGCACATCTCACTCACCAGTCCCTGGAAGCAGCCCCTCACCTTCAATAACTTCAGTCTCTCAGGAGCAATAATTTCTAGAAAACAAAGTATTGTTTATCCTTAGAAGTAATAATATCAGAACTACTAGAATGACAAAAGGTCTGCACATACCCACATCATACTTCAGTGTTATCATAAATGTGGAACGATCCCAACACCAAAAGCTTTTCAGTTCTGAAGGCAGGCTTCCACCCACATTCGTTCTGCAGTGTCCTTCTCTTGAACTCAGGGCTTCAGATTTTTACCTATATAAACAGAATTAGTTCTGTGATTTCTGTTTGGGCTCCTGCCAGCCTCAACACGATCCCAGCCCCAGGTACCAGGCTCAGTTTAGACTAGGATGCTATTTCAGAGACACAGACTGTTATCTTGCTGGTTAAGCATCAAGAGAAGAATTATAGCCGTTGTCTGCCTGCCTGCCAAGGGGAGCGATTCTCTCTGTGTACCCCATAGCACACAAAGAACACTGGTTCGGTAAAAAGGGGAATGCAATGCTCAAAAGTTAAAAGAAAGTATCTCCCCACTCTGCTCAAACCAATTGTATTCACAGTAAAATCTATTTCCATGCCAAAAGCAATACAATAGTTAAAAAAACCCCAAACAAACAATTACAATAAAAAGTTAAAAAAACCCCTAATATATAGTTCAAGAAAACAGAAATGCAATTTTCAACTTTGTTTTAACCTCACTACCATGTCTTTCTTTGGATTACACCCAGGTATTTTGGCCTCATAATACCGGCCCCCTAATGTCTTCCAGTATCCCTGTTACAGCCATTAATTGATACAGCAAACTTACAAATTGGAAACTTAGAAGCACCTAAATGAGGTGAAACCTCCTTGCATGTCACTTGCAGCAGGGCGTGAGGAGAGCTTTCAAAGAAATCAAATACCAGACAAAACAGATGTCTTCGATGAAAACATCATACGGGAGCAGTGTACCTCCCCACCTTTGTCGAGCCGTTCTCTTCTCTTCTCTTGGACAGCCGATCCCAATTGCTGTCCAACTGCCCCCCGCTCCCCTTCCCAGGAATCTGCAGCAGCGTCTGTTCAGGCAGGTCCACAGAATGTGCAACTTCTTTCTCTTAGAATTTGCCCAAATGTCAGTGTTTCGTACAGAGGTTTGCCTTTGAAGGAATGCTTCATGCGAGACAAGGTCCTGGCAGAAACCTGCCTTGTGACTTGCCAGCTCACCTTCTGGTACGCACTAATTAGGTTGCTGGCCTGCCACAGCAGTAGAAGTCACAGGGCTAAGACGGCCGGCAGCTCCAGCAGCTCTCCATGGAGATTCCTGGCAGCCTGGCTGTGTTCCTCCCCACAGAGAGCTTAGAAGTACTGGCATTTTACTTTAATTTTAAAAATGCAAAAATATTTAAAAGAGAATTGTCATTTCCTGTGGATCTGCATGTAGCTAAGAACAGAAGCACTAGCTGACTGGGACAGAATTAGCAAAAATAAATGCTGCATGAATAATTTGAAATGCCTCTTAACCCATAGATCTTCAGGTGGCTGAATCTCCCAGGGAAACCTCTGGAGGTTCAAACACAGGAGCAAAGTTTTAGCTACCCCATAGGGTACTATCCCCTGCTCTGCTGGGTGCGATCCTGCTACCATTTTGGGGATATGTATCAGAAGTCTTAATCGAGCAGCGTATTTCCACTTTTTTCTGCCACTGGGGGTGGCAACCATTTCTCACTCTACACATCACAGAACATCTTCCCAAACATTAAAGGCAGTGCAGGCTGCAGCACAGGCTGTGAGAAGCACCGGCTATAAAAGCTCATGACTTCTAACAAAGTAAGGAAATAGATCTTTGTCACTGATGTGCAGTCCTTCACTTTCTGGCCCTGATTGAAAAAAACACCTGTGTCTGCATTAAATACAGCAGCACTCGTACCAACAAATGTCCTACTAGCCCTGCAGTGGCTCCCCCTGCTCCATTTTAGGGATGGTTTTCTGGGGCTTCACGAGCTCAGAAGCTTGCTAATGCTGTTTTGAGTACGCCTCGATGAGAATTTATGCTGAGTGTACTTTCCTAGACAGCAGAACACAGGCAAGACATTCTACATTCTCTCTTTTTAATCAGAAAGAAGCCAGTATTCCTTTTTTTACATTACTCTGAAGAGATGGCATCACATCCTGGAGGAAAAGCTGTCTTTACTGATTATTCCAGGCTTGTGTGAAATCTTGAGCAAGTCTGATCCAGATTCATCCCGGCTGCCTTTGATACTTAAATGATACTGAGATTTTGGATTTGGTCACCTCAAACACCTTTACAGAGAACAGAAAGGTGTTGTCAGACGGCTATTCAGAGCTGGAGTGGGCTGAGCCATCCCTTTCCACTGACTCTGGTGTGAAGGCAGTCCAGAGTTAGCTATTCAAATTAATGTCAGTAATTAGGTGGGATAGATCTGCACCCTAATGCCTTTGCATTACTCAGCTATCTCAAAGTAAACTGCATAAACCTCTTGCATTCTGGCTTCGAATGTGGAAGATGAGCCAAATGTGTGTCTTCCTAGTTTTGTCTGGGCACCTCTGGGGCTGATAAAGGTCTTTCCGAGGGCCTCCTGGAGCTGCCCAGGATCCTCTCAGGTCACTCCCGGTGCTCTGTGGCTCCTCCCAGGGTCTCTGGGGCTGCTCCAAGTGCTGCCAGGCTCCTTCCAGCATCTCTGGGGGAATATGTTGTTTACATACCAGAAATATCAATCACCATAACCTTTATTAATATAAAGCCAGTTAGCAGAGGCTATTCGATCTCCAGCAAAAGTCTTCACAGTGCTATTCTGCCCATCTTTGCACCTCACCCAGCCACAGAAGCAGTTGGATTGTTACTCAAGCATAGATCATGATATGTATACAAGCCATAATGTACCTCTGTCTCATTATGAATGCCTGAATGACAGAGAGTGCTGGCCCAATGTGCTCTTTGTGTAGAAAGAATTCAGGTCATCTGCTGCTTTTGCCTCACCCCCACATCAAGGCAAGCAGTTTCAGACTAGCTAGGTTTGGAGAACTCAATTAGGAGCCTCTTTCAAGTTTTAGCTACAGTATGAAACAAGAACAGATGCTAGGACTTGTAGACCTTCCTGGCATCCTAATAAATACTTATAAAAAGGCTCTGCTAAAACAACAATCAAAGAATGGTCAGTAGAAGCTGTGACCAATAGATGAGGTGTCTGTGCAAGAATTTGCTAACAAAGTTGGATGGTAGAAGGCGAACAGCACGGCAGAATGAGAGACACAGAAAAGGTGAAGGTGATATTTATCCAGCTTGGGATGCTTGGCTGCCTCACGACAGGGCCGCAACATGAACATCCCACTCAGGACAGAGGTGTCTCCCAGTACAGCACTGCTCTGTGCGCCCTACG
>NW_009602127.1:0-15930 GCF_000690535.1 Cariama cristata
GATTCTGTAATTTACAGAAAGTTACCTTTGACTTTGTCTTGTTCTCTTACAGTTATTATAAAGAAAGAGTAGAGGCTAAAGGGATTTTGTATAGGCCTACGCTATAAGGAGGTGGCTGCAATGTGGTTTCCTACCTTTTAGTGTCAGGAAAAAGAGATGTAAGGCAGGAATTTTCATGATTCAAGCAGGGCTGGGGCAGCGTCCAGGAATATGGACCATGTGGTCCAGGTTCCTGTGTTATCTGAGAGAAGAATATGGGGATCCACCAATAAGGGCTCTAGTCTTTAATTTATAGAACTCTGAATTGTGTCAGTTGCTAGTAAAATAACAACTAATAAAAATAAAAGATTGAGTTCCAAGTAGACACGACCAATACCAGGGACTGTAGCAAGCACCCTAACAGTCTCAAACCGAATTTTTAAGAGCTCCAGCCAATCTGGAACCCAGCTAGCTTTTAAAGTGCAGTACTTTACGGGCCCTTGTGAAGGGTAGGCTGGTTCTTTCTAACCCTCAACAAAATAAGGAATTGTGAACTTCCCTAGAATACCTGGTTGCACATTTAAGGCCATCTTTGATGCTGTGTAAGGCTCCGATGCTGCTGGACACTGTAAGCAGCTAAGAATGCAGGTTGTGTTAATTGGCAGTCTCGCACGATTTCTGTCTCCCTCACTAAACTTCTAAGTAGGTCTTACTTCTCAGAAAGGTAGAAGGGAGCTTGAATTTGACAATGTTGCTTTTGCTGCAGTTCTTCGGAAGGATCTTATTTCCTTAGATACAGCAAAGAAACCTGGCTCAGGAAGGCCAGGCAAGGGAAAGGGAAACACCACATTTGACAATCTACCGCTCCTGTTTCTCCCTTCCTCACTTTGTTATCTGTAGAAAGGGCAGTAACAAACAGTGAAAACTGGTTGTCTTTGTCAGTGCATAAACAACAGAAACAGTATGGTTCCAGAGAATTTCTGAGATGTAAGGTTGAGAAATGATGTGCTAAACCAACAACAAGATCTTAACAGTAGGAGAAAACAGACTTACTGTGATGAAATGAGCTGCTCTTAAACTCTGAGGAAGAAAAGATGCATTTCCACATTTCTGCCTCCCCTCCGCTGCCCCCATTGTTAGTAACACCTTGGTGTCATGGCTGTCATATTGTTCTAACAATTGTTATTGTAACAAACTCAGCCAGTACATTGAGTTATTTATGTTGGCATTTTGACTGAGTTTGAACAGAATGCAGAACTGATGAGCTAAGAAACTACTGAGAAAAAAATAAAGGAACACTGGTGTGATGAAGACAACTATGAATAGAATAAAAGGAACAATGCGTCTCAGTCAATTCCTTGGAATTGATTTCTCCAGAGCAGGGAGGAAGAACATCTGCAAGGCGTGATCACCATGCCTGACAGCACAGCAGCTATGGCTCTTTGCAGTGGATGAGACTTGGTGAAACACGGCCTGGGCAGGCTGCAGAACCAAGGAAACAAGCCACAGGCTACATTGTTTGGGGGACGGGGGGAACAGGGATAAAAGGCAACACCAAAAATCATCAAGGTGGGACCAGCAGAAAAGGACCAGTGTTGTAGACCTCAGTGGATGAAAACCAACCGCTGTGGGGGGGCAGCATCTTCTCCAAAGCACCTCAATGCAAGTAGGTTTGGTAATGTAGCTTCGGCAACAGGACAGATAAGAAAAAGATATTTCTGACTTGTTATTCTAAAGCAGTTACGTTTCACAGATATTTTTTCTCTTCTATTGATAGTCTATATACCCCTTCCGACTTTCTTCTTGTGCCACAGGTACTCAAGCACAGACAGCTGTTTTAACCTCATCAGTACCCAGCGGTCTATCCCCGGCCTTCGCCTCCTGCCTACAAGCTGATGTACTCGTTACAGCACGCTCCATGTCCTCAGTGGGGCTGATCACATGCACATGCTTTATTAAGTCATCGTGGCATTTGTTCCCTTTTCCTATTTTCAGGATGGTTTTAAATTTTGTTTCATTTTCTAAAGCTGTTAAAAACTGTCAGTAGTTTATCTTGCCTGCAATCTGTGAGGCATGGGACTCAAATTGCGCTTCAGTGCTCACGTACCCTGTCTGCCTCCTTCCAATTGTATTTTAGCTCTTGATGCCAAACCGCATACCTTACTTTGCCTAAAGCCATAGTCAGCCTGCACCTTGCCAGTGCCTACAGCCTAGTGCCAGACTACACTCGAGTACCAGGTGCAGGAGCTGTTGTCTACTCACACCTCACAAGTGAGGGAGAGGTAACGTGGAAACTTCTCCTGACTGAGCCATTTGAGTGCTGCTCTAGACTCGCCATGTCTGGATCGGCATGTTTTCTGTTGTCAGATATTTTTCTAGAGCTACGCTTCCAAGGCTGAGACAGGATAGTTTCTTGGCCAAAAGCCCACAGGCCTACCCACTGCCTTCGCCAACAGAGCCAGCTTTGAGATGGGATTTCCCCGTTCTCAAAATGGTGATCAGTGATGCACAGAGCCTAACCCTTCAGCTTTCTGACCCAACTAAAAAAGGCAAGGATTAACAATCTGAAGCCTGAAAAAACCCAGAGGTAAGCAGCTCCTCTTGTAGAGTAGTCCACCTACTAGTTCTGCTAGCATTTCATGTCATATCAGGATTTTTCTTAGCCTTTGCACTGGTGCTTTTAGCATTACTGTTTCTCTGAGACTTGACACCTATGGCAGACTCGTGATTCCTGTGGATTCACCACCACCACCTTTTAGCCTGGAAATACCTCAATGCTGTTGTCACCTCAGTGGGCTCTCCACTCTGACAAAAGAGTTTTGGTCCCATCCACCCCTTAAAGAAAGGGGAGTCGAACTTGCGCAGTCTCGAGTGCAAGTTTCTGCAGTCTCATAACCCCTGCAGCATTTCTATGCAACTAACAGCATCTGCATCCCACCCTCGTCTCCCTTGTCACTGTAATTGGTGACTTGTGGGGCCACAGGCTGAGAGGAACTGATGGCACAGCAGGTACTCTGACCTAGGTATTCTCTGTCAGCAGATCAAACACAGCAGAATTCTAAAAAAACAAAAACTAACCAAACAAAACCTTAAGTATTTTTTTTAGCTTATGGTCAACCATTGTGAATGCTGGATATATACTATGCCTTTTAGAAAAGTCTGGTTAATATTAAATTATTAGCTTATTAACTACGAATTATTAAACTAATCAGTTCAGACTAGATGCCTGTCTTTTAGATAGCTGAATTCAGTAAGATGATGAATCCTGCCTCTGCATGTGACTGTCCACGATAAAAATATTAAAATGAAAAATTAATCATTTAGTTGAGTATTTCAAGTAGAATGTTGCTTGCTTTTTTCCAATCCAAAGACCTAAATTCCCTAATCAAGACTTTCGATAAGACATCTCCTTGGGATTTGTGTTTTTCTTTCCAAAGGTTATACAAATTCTTCACAAATCACTGTTTTAGAGAAAACTCTCACCTTTGGTTAGCAACCTGCAGCATTTCTGTAGTTTCTCCAAGGCTTGCTTCTGTTGCTGCTTACCCTTTTCAACGTTATAGACAATGACACTATGAACTCTTTAAAGCCAGCTGAAGATTATTCAGCATGTAGGAAGAGTCCATCTCTTTCATAAATACTAGTTAAATAAACCAGAATGTTAAGACTAGAAAAGGTCATGATGATATTATAGGGTGAACTGTATACCACAAATTGGAGAACGTTCTGAGAGTCTTAAACACACATCACAGACATGGGATCAGCCTTCCCTTGTTTGTTATGGACAGGCCCACACAAACTTACATGCAATAAATTCAGAAGCACTTCTTGAGAGCTTGTGGTCCTCTCAGCTGTTCCAAGCCTTGTCTGACCTTTAACTACTGGAGGCATTAACCCTTCTCATTTTTTAAAATCTGATTTCCCTTATTATAGGCACTCATTTCTCAGACAATGGGTAACAGGTGGCTTCAGCCTTGCCTACATATGCTTTTTGAAAAACCTCTGTATCACATCGTCACAGAATGGTTGAGGCTGGAAGGACCTCTGGAGGTTATCTTCTCCAACCTGCCTGCTGCCCAGGACGATATCCAGACAGCTTTTGAGTATCTCCAGGGATGGAGCCTCCACAACCTCCCTGGGCAACCTGTGCCAGTGCTCGGTCACTCTCAGAGTGAAAAAGTGTATCCTGAAGTTCAGATGGCACCTCCTGTGTTTCAGTTCCTGTCCACTGCCGCTTGCCCTTGTGCTGGGCACCACTGAAAAGAGCCTGGATTTGTCCTCTGCATATACTTGATGTACATTGGTAAGATCGCCCTGAGCTTTCTGTTCGCTAGGCTGAACACTCCCAGCTCTCTCAGCCTTTCCTCATAGCAGAGATGCTCCAGTTCTTAATCATCTTAGTGGCCCTTTGCTGGACTCTCTCCAGTAGTTCCATCTCTCTCTCGTACTGTTTCGTAGTCTATAGCTGAGTATTAATAAAACAGATGATGTTTAGCAAAACATCCTCTAAATCTGTTCAGCTCAAATCTAGATGACACTGAAGTCCGAGCATTTTGAACACACTGGTGGTACTGCCATTGCTGCCACTGTCTAGACTGTACACTGGTGGTTTTTCATAGAGAAGCCTTCCTGAAAAATGCCCATAGATATCTGGAATTAAATTTATTTTTTTTTTTGGTACACAACCCATAACACCAAGATCAGAAAAGATCTTGCTTTCGTGTCCTTCCAGCCCTCTTCTCTCAAAACACATGTTTCTGGAAACTACCTTACTCTGCAACATTTAGGGATACAGGAAAAACAGAGATAATTTGTGTGGTAAAGAATGATTAATGTACTTATTTGAAGAAAAAAGGGCATTGATGCTGAATGCAATCAGCTGGCTTGGGCTGACCCAACACTGTGTTTGTAACAGCTTATAAGAACTCAAGAAATTATGAACGTATTTTCTTGTCATTGAGAGATAGTAGTGTTATCATTGTCTCTTGGGGCAAGAACGACAGACTTAAAACTAATGCTAAAATCGTCCCAGCCCAACAAACTCCACATGACTCTCTGTTGTGACACACTCACAAAGAGAAATTGATAAACTCTCTCAGATCCAGCATATTTATGACTCCGCTTTAGGGTTATCAAATTGCCTCCAGAGTCACAGGTTTCATATAGTGCATCTCTTGAAGTGTAGTTCCAAAAGGTACTGCATTTCACATACACAGTATCATTTTTTATCACTATCCTTTTTCATTATTATTATTATTTAATGATCTGAAGACTAAAAGAATAGGCTGGCAGGCAAAAGTCTTCTGTGAGTCTAATTTATTTGTTCTAATCCAGATGTAACCAGTATAAGTAGTAATCTAGGAAAAATGCAAGATTTTAGTGTAAACCAAAAGAGTATCTGGGCTATTTACTAAATCTGTAATCAGCTCAAATTATTCATAAATAATTGAAGTTCTTTTCAGATACTACTTTACAGAAGAAATGAGAAGTCATTGATCACTTAACAACAAGAGGGATTTTTAGGATGTATTTTTCCACAATCACATCCAGCTACTGAGGTGCACACACCTTAAGCTCTAGTTGGAATCCTTTTGACCAGGCTTATCTGTATTTGCATGGTACCCCTGCATCCTGGAAGTCCTACACCTCCTACAGAAGACCTGAGGGCAGATAACACCAGCTGTACCTCCACTTCCTTTCAACTGCAGGATCCTATATAAGCAGAGTTGTGAGGCCACAGAAGACGATAGTAAGAAAGAATCAGAGACTACATATCCTGAACAACTCTCTTCAGTGTAGACTTAGTTAAATGACATCTCATTCTATCAGTGATCATCCACGCTATGCAATTCCACTATTGCCGATTCCAGAATGTTTCAATCACAGATGGAATTATTAGTCTGACCTGTTACAGCATCTTTAAAATGATATGTAAACAATATTCTCCACTCTTATATCTGCCAAAGGGAAATGCTTGGAAAAAGATAAAAATAGGCACTCTTTCAGTATATTTTCTCAGATTCTGGAATTCGGTAAAGTAAGGAGTTTGAGTTCCTCAATTTTAACAGCTATTGAAGGATCTGTGGCAGTAAATTCCAAAATTAATTACGTGCAATGGTAAAAAAAATCCTTTTGATTTAAAACTACCCAATTTCATTGTACCTGTGGGGGAATTATGAATAATAGCAAATGCACATGTTTTCAGACTAGAGAAGCACCTGTCATTACAATTTGTCATGTCATCATTACTATTGGGGGCATTCAAGAGGATTAATCTGACCATTTTAGATTCAAATATTTCTACCTTTGAATCAGCAATGGAAGAAATATGTAAATGTGGATGATCACTAGTAAATTATGGTAAGTGAAATCTTATTCTGCTAGATGTTGGTGACCACCTGGAGATAAAAGGAATCTTGACGAGCAGTCACGGCCTTTTTCTTATGGAAGTAACCCATGAAAGGCATAAGGTTGACCAGGATCAGGTCTATAGCCATAGAAACACACCACTGTTTTACAACCCTTCTGCCTCCAGTGCTACATACTATTAACCTCAAAGGGAGAAATCCTGAAGCTGTTTACCTTAAACTTGTTCAAGTATCTTTGATTTAGGTTTCAACAGCATTGCTAACAATAAAATATGACTGCTGCTTCTTAAATTTTAGTACTACATTTTCATCTAGCAATAAATAACATTCCCCAGCAAGGCTACCTTGTTAGATGTTCCATTTCCTTCAAGGATTAGCTGTTGTGTATCACGTCTGCAAGCTTATTATGTACCCAGGACAAGATGGGGAGCTCTTAAGAGTTAATACACAGTTCTCATTTCTCAGTTGACCCATGGCAGGTTATGGGTTATTGGACTGTGGAGGAGTTAGCATTATCTGCTCCTCTCATCATAAGGACAAGAGTAGAAACCTTTCAGTTTTATTACGACATGAGCCATTACAGAGTACCTTGTCTTCACGAAAAGCCTTACGACAGGCAGCAGACCTTCAAAGGGCCACAAGGAGCACATCAGGAACGCTCCACCAGGTGGCACCGCACGCACACGAACAGGGCAGGACACATTAGCGACAGAATTTAAAAAAATAAAAAAAAATATGTAAAATATATTCTGTTCCTCTCACCTCTCAATTTCAGTGTTGCTTATGAGGAATCACGATAAGTTATGTTATTTATATCATGTCTTTTGGGATTACCAAGTTACCTTTTCCTATAGAAATTCCCACCATTAATAGGCAAAGCAAAGACTTGACATTGACTGTTTCCTTTGCACCCAAAGGTGTTCAACTGCAACACTTAATTTGCATACAACACTCAGCTGAGAAATGCTGTTGTCTAAGCCACTTGAGATACAATTTTTCTATTAAACCTATCTCATTATATATAGTATGATGTTTCATAATTCACAAGGATTAGTAAAATGGGTCTAAGGAAGTAATGCTTATAGTAAGCCACTGAAATTGCCTATTATATAGTTACCCCTCTGTTTAAATACAGCTGAAAATAATTCCTTAGTTTAAGCATCCCCTTACTTTCCCCAAATCTACAACTTTTTTTACGGTGACCACTGAGTGAGTCTGTTCTTCAGAGGATGACTGGATACTACATAATCTTCAAATCACTGAGTGAACAGTGAAAAGATTAATACTTTTCCATATGCTGGTTTTGTATTCATGTATTTCCTGAATGAAATCACATACCATTAATAACTAAATTTAGCTTTTATTAAGCATGACTGCACAACAGAAGAGACAAATACATTTTGTTTCACTTCTGCATTTTATTCTGAAACCACTGACCTCATTTTTAGGACTAAGGATCTCACAGGTAAAAATAAGAGGATGAAACAAAGGTGCCATGAATCAATAATTCAAAAAGCATTCTTCTGCCATACAGGAAAAGAAATATGTATTACATTTTGCTGTATGAAAAATTAATGAAAAAATTGTATCCAGTACATAAAGTTACAGTTTGGATCAGAATATAATCTAGATCATGAGTTTCCTTTGACTTCTAGTTTTTGGTTAAGACAAACCCAAACACCTTTGTTGTAGGGCTTTTTGAAAAACTAATGACAAAGAAAACAGGAAAACGCAATTTGCAGGTAAAGGAAAAAAAAAAAATCATACCCCATGGCTTGTGGGCTTTTAGACAGAAAATGAACAACTAAACCTAGATTTGCTTTGTCTTTCATGTACCTTGTGATAAACTTGCTCAGAAGTATTAAAGTAAAAATTGCAACCTGCTTTATATAAGTTTGTTTTATGAATAAACTCATCTGCTCTAGGTCAGCAAACCTTTGCTTTTAAAAAAAAAATTAACATATTCCAAACAGTATTTTAGTACACTTACACTAAGATTAAGGAACAGTCTTGCAAAATAAGCATCCAAGGGTCATATAGAAGACAGAAGTAATTTTTAAACTACTTATAATACCTCAGCCTCTGAAAGACTTCTAAAAATACTTAAACATTCAACACAACAAGCTTATGTAGCTGATAAAGATCATTTCCTCTTTCATGCTGCTTTTCAGACTGGTCAATGATAAGTTGAGATTCCACCTAATCAAAAGAAGCAAGATGAAAGTCAGAACACATTCTTAATAATGTTTAACTATACAACATAGTTAAGGAAAAGAGTCTTGAAGAGTTTTGATAGTTTCAAATCATACAGGAATTTCAGTTCCAACCACACATTTCAATGTAAGAGCTAGGACTATAAAATGCTCTCTCTCATGCTTTGCCCGAGTCAGAATACTATTCCATAAGCAATTCCAAAGCATTACAGCTAGTATTTTATGTGACAATGCAAGATGTCCTGAGATTCTTCAGACTTCAGATGCGAAAATCCTGATCCAAGGCCTATACGTTAACTTGTTATAAAATCTGAACTGAATAGGAGATTATCTTCATAATATCAAGGACAGCTGAATTTGAAATATGGAAATAGAAACTTAAAGGAAATTCTGCTTTTGACCATTCTTAAAACTGTTCTGGGGTACTCTAACTAGTCTTCTTAAGGGGGTGGGGAAGGGGTGGGAATTATCTTTATACCCTTACCTGATTCCATGCATATGGCTTCTCATACCATGTAGGAACAATTATATCTCGAGGTTTTGATTTACAGATTAAACTGAAATTACATAAAAATAGCCTTAAGAAATACACTTGTATTTGATTAATTATAAAGACAAAAGAACTGTTATATTAGATACAACCCAGCATTTACGAGGTGTCTGTGCTGAAGGGAATCTTAAATTTCCCTGTTAATCTAGTCTGATTTGTTTACTTCTCCATACTTTGCCCCTCTAATGTAAGAAGTCAAAATACAATTTTTCACAGGGATGTTAAGTGTATCAGAATGTATTTTCTTTTAAAGAAGGATTTTTTTTTAATTTACAAAGTAATAGAATTTGCAGCTGTCACCTATTCCTTAAGTTTTATCATGCTTATTCACTAGAATGTATAATAAAGCTATTTTTAGAGTATTTTGTTTTGCATGACAACTCAATTACTATAGATTGTCTGTCTGCTCCAGTTATTTCTTCAAGCTGTACAAAGTACAACAGTAGTAGACTTTAATTAATTCTGTCTAGATGTGTTTTTCAAACACTGATTTTAATCTTAAGTAGTGGTGACACATTGTAAATACAATTAGCTTTCAAAAAATGGAAAAAAGTTACAAAAGACTGTTCATGCTAAATTTTTACCTATGTACTCTTATTAATAAAAGGTTAGTTTTTTTCCAAGACATAAACCAAAGTACAATCAGAAAAAATATTCAAAACAAAGAAAAATTTTACACAAAGGAAAAGCAGACATCATGACAGTAATCATATTGTCTCTTCCTTCGAAAAGGTTAAAAAAAAAGTTGGAAAAATTAGCTGTAGGATCGTTGGAACAGAATCAGTAAAAGCACAAAGATTCCAAGAGAGAAAACACTACCACAGAAAGGTATAAAATCCTAAAGAAAAAAAAGCGCAGAAGGTTGATGAGAATGACCGAGTCAGGCCGTCAGCACTGACTGAACTAGAGAACACATTAACGCTGAGGACCTGCACCAAGGATCTGTCCAGGCTGCTCCTTCCCCTCCCAACTGGCTGGAGATATCTCAATGATCAAACCCAAAAAGGTGCGAAACAGTAGCAAGTATACACATCTAAAGAAACACTAATGACATTTTCCTGCCTTGAATTTAGCAAGCGTTGATGTTCAAGAATGAGCTTCTGTTATTGTCACAGTCGTCTCCAAAAAGGTTTTGTGGTTTTGCATCTTTCTGCCTATCCACTTCCCTTACTTCTCCCTATGCTTGTTACCACATGAATCACGCAAGCAAACTTCATTCAGCTTTGAATGAATGTCCAATGGTGCAATGGAGACACCAACTGGCCTGAGGTACTTGGACCCAAACAGGAAATTAAATATTGCATCAGCAGTACGCTCAACAGCTGGTATTTTACCAAGAGTTTTACAGACGTGAAGCATGAACAGCTTACCGTCAGCCTGCACTAGTGCTCCTTAAGTTGAAGGCGCAAGCAGCAGCCTTTGTGATGCTGTACCACCACGTTCTGGAGGCACACACAACCCCCAGCAACAGCTGGCTGGAAGCTGCCACGTCTCAGACAGAAGAGCAGCTGACCCACTGGCAGCACCCACAGTGTAGTGCCCAAACCAAAAATAATCACCTTGCTCCCTTGTCATATCCAACATGTCTGCTGGTCAGCTAACATATAATAGGTATCTCCACATTTTCTGGCAATTGTTTACGCTTTTTTGATTTCATTTCTAGTGCCTCAAAAGGTAAGGCTGACTCCCTCGCAGTTGTTAATTTATTATAAAATGCACCACACTGAATTTTCTTTCAAGTTTTGGAAATAAAAAGTATGGGTACTTGCTTTCAAGTAAAGGCAATGTAATAGTTTTTTCACAGATGGGAAGAAAAAAAAAAAAAATCAGCTGAGTAGGTACATTCAAAACCAAGAAATACCTGAAAACTCAGCATAAACAGTTGCTCCGATAATCATTTTGATAACGTAGGGTAGCAGCAGCTAAGTTTAAAAGCTTCTGATCTTTATCAGCATGAGGAACTGCCTCACTTTGGCATACAGTTAACTTTACAAAAGCTCTATTCACAAAAATGGTCACATTTCCTAGAGATGAGGCCAATACTAGAAAGCATAACATAATTTACTTCATGGTTGAGCTAGAGCAATTTTTAAAAATCTGTTCAGTACAGAGCCAGGTAAGGATGAGAAGTCTCCTGATGATACAGACAGCACTAAAATGCACACTATAATTACAAACAAGGGAGGATTTTTCACAGCATGCTCAGCAGTGGCAGACTAGAAAGAGCTGTTACAGGGATACTTCATTGAACTACCTCCCCCAAACACTTCCCACACACCACAAGCTGAAAAAATTCTCAAGACTGGCTGTGCCAACTCACAATAGTCTCTTCAGAACCACTGCTTCAGTTACAAGAAGCAGGGAGGCCTGCTGAAAAGAAAAAGGAAAAAAAAAAAAAGGCAAGTGGCCTTACTTCAATTCACAAATTGACCTGAGACTTCCAGCATTTAATTTGGCTAACACCTATCCTACTCAGCTCTGTTGAGGGAGGAAAGGCAGCACACACAATTAAAATTTCATGTATAGGGAGAAAGAATTCTAAATCCTTCTGCACAGTTATGCCATACGACTTCCTTAGCTCTGTCCTGGGTGCACAAAGCAAAGATACATCAGAACTGGTATCCTGTAGAACAGGTTTCACAGTCTAGGTTTTATGACTCTTAAGCAATCAGGCTTCCCTGAAGAACCAGCGCTTCCACAAGAAGTCTAAAGTTGTTGAGTATACTGCTTAATAAATAAATGAAATACATCATTAAATGAGAACATGTATTATTTCCCCAAAGCCTAATCTGAGCCATGCTTCAAGCAATCATTTATTTTGTTTTTGCCAAGACTGTGAAACAGAAGGTCTTATTTCTACAAAATTATTACCATAGAAGTTTCTGACGAATGTTTTCCTGCAGCTGTGTCATTCTCTCTTGTCCAGAATATACCGCACATTCACAGAGCAGCTTATTAATGGCTGTCCTTAGGATGTTTATCTGTAAAAACACCAGTGACAGAGTATAAAGAACTCTAAACCAGCAGTAGTTCTATATTATATTATACTGACATGAAGGTGGTTCTGGCACCCATACCACCAAACTACAACTGGAATATTATTAACATAAGCTAAAGCATCTCAAGCTTTAGAAACACTTCTTCCTCCAGATGCTTCTTTGCTGGTCAAAGATGTTAATGTTCAGCCACTTGATATCACAATCTTCAAGGTTATTCAGATATGTCATAAAATATACAGGCTACCACTTGCCTGGATTTTTTTCCAACACAGAATTCCTTCTGTGAAAGTTTTAAGGATTTTCTCTATATGTCCATAATTTTCACATGCACTACACCTTGCAGTTACCATTCTGGCTAGGGTGTCACGAATACAGACATCACACACACCAAGCCAGTGCTTTCAGAAAACTATAGCTCACAGATACATGCACCAGCATGTCCACTGCGTCCTTAAAAAGCCTCTAGAAACCACTGGTCATCACCTAATGTACCTGCTCTGTACACAGAACTAATCACGGCATGTGAGGTGGCTCTTCACCATCTAAAGCACAGGTCAAATACAGCTTACTGTCCTGCATAACAGAGTATATGTACATACTTCCCTCTGACAGATCTCTGCAAAAAGGTTGTAATGAGGAATACACAGGGGTTTATTGTTTGGTTGGTTGATCTGCTCTGAGAGAAGTAGCTTGATACAGATGACTTAGAGCTGTGAAATCAAACTGAAGATTGCAAAGCAGTAATGCTAGGCTGATCATAAAACACACAATATGACCATAACTAACAAGTATTGACATCTGATTAGTGCAAAATTGATGATTTTGTTTTGAAAAGTGTACAATGTATTGTTCTACAGTATTTTATTTTGTTCAAAGTGTATGGAGGGAGTAACTGTTTTCAAGAATCAAGTTATAAACAGGTAGTACACTAAAAAAACCAAACCCAAAACCACAGCTTAAAACAAGTTTCCTTATTAACTCTAAGAGTTAACAAGCTCTAATGCACTGAATTCTACTTAATCCCTACTATATTGAAAATTCTTATGCATGTTTTACCTCTGATATGTCTCCTACTCCAAAGTGCACATCAAATGTCAGCTCCATGTCATTTTCTGGAAGCAGTGGAGCCCCACAAGTCTGACTCCAACCCAAACCACACAGAACACCAGTAAAGTACTTTCCACTTTTATCAACCCTATACGAAAAAGAAAGAACATAGTCTTGCCTGGAGATGAAGAAACTAAACTCATATGAAGACAGACTTAAATGAATTTCTCTACGCCATGTCAAGCAAGATACAGGTGTTTAAAAGAAGCTAGAACAATTTATAGGCATTCACACCTAGTCATGCTGTTGTTTTTAAATATAGTGATGAAACAGAACTAAAATTCCAGTTATGAAAACCTTTACTCATAAAACTTAAAAAGAAAATCATACAAATGTAAAATGAAACTTTAATTAAGGGAAGCGAGCTTTACTATGTTGAAATGACAGTCTACAGGTACAAGAATTTAAACAAAAGACAACAGTAATGCAACTACCAGAACTCAGCTTTTACAAAAATCACACAAGTTCCTCTCCTCACTTAGATTTAAAACTTGCCCAGTTCTACAGTTCATCTTCCTACGCTTCCAGCATGATTGTCAGGAACTGTATCATGAGGGCAGAGCCTGCAGCACCAATTTATAAGTATATGAAACAAGTTATCTTAGTTACATGCTATAATAAAACTGGTAAAAGATACAAGAATTACAGGAAGAGAATATACTAAATGCTGAAAGCAGAGCAAGAAAAAACAAATCTGTCACCAGTTTGAGAAGGTCCTAAAAAAAAAAATAAAAAATAATCACCACTTTTTAAAACACGTGAATACCTGAGTTCTATAGCAGGAGCAAACAGCATACTGAGGAGTGCAAGCAGGCCAGGAATAGGAGGCATCAAAGATGTTTCCTCTAAAAACACGGTAGATCCTGTCAAAAAAAAAAAAATCAGATCAATCTAAAGGAGTATCTAAGGAAAATGAAACCTCAAAAAGATGTAACGTAGAACTACAGTGACATATTTCCTCATAGAGCTATTCAAATAAAAACAAAACTCTAGAGAAACTGTCCAAACATTTTTATTAAGCATTACCAGTTGCATTTGCTGATAAAGATGCAGCCACTAACAATTGCTGAAAGGGATCTTCTGGAGCATCACGGACAACAACAGAGTTTATGCTTTCCTTTTGTATGAAAGCACTTCTGGTGAGGAAATAAGAAATAATTTCAACATTAAAAAACCCAAACTCATAAACATGTGAAAAAGAATTATTTCAAATTCACAATGCAGCCTCAACGGATAGCAGTTACTGGCTGAATACCACTTAGCAGATGTATACAATGGTTAATAAATAACCTCTCTCTGCAAGACATTAAAGCACCTTTAATAATGCTACTCGTAAAATTTTACATAGTGATAGTATGCATATTAGTGCAATTCAGGCCTGATTACTTCAGTCTTTTCAATGAATAAAAATTCTGTAAAAATCTGTAAGAGTAACTAGGAGGTTTTTTGGCTATTTATTGAAAATAACAGGTGAGAACATGCCTATACTTCACAGTAAGTCTTCTCATACCTGAACTGGGATACTCTAGTCATACTGTAGCATTTCGCCTCATAAGGACTGAACGGGCCAAAAACTGTTACCTTCAGAAAGAGAGAAACAAATGATATTCTATTTAGCCAGCACCTGGATCTCTCCAAATCAAAGTCCTTTATTATTTTTGGTTTTATTTATGTGTTTTCACAGGTGCTGGGGACTCATGACTTTCCTCTGGCTTAAAACACACAAGTTCAGACTTCATAGAGCACCTAACAAAATCAGCTCATTTTTGTTTACATGACCAGGTCTTTAATCTTGAAAATATCTCACTTTATGAAAGTGAGTAGTTAAACAGGATTACTCCTGTGGGTAAACTGAGCACGATTAAGCGCCTGAAAGCCTCAAATTTTGCCAAGTCTGAAATGAGAAAAGAATTATAATGTAGACAAGGCTTAACTTGTAATCAGAATGCAGAACAGGACACACATTTTCACATTTTATATTCCAGTTTAGTAGTGACTAGGTATCTCAAAATATGTAAGTAAGAATAAATTCTGAGTTTGGAACAGTGGAAGAAACACCTACTGTTTCATTATTATCAGTTACTGGAGTGTTCGCTGCATCACCTATCCTAGCTGCTTACCTATCACTAGCTAAGGAAGAATGAAACACTGTATAGTTAAAGCCATGTTTAAATTTTCTGAAAAACTGATAGGGTTGTAATCTTGCTTTTTGCTGTAGCTTATATAATGAAGACTACAATGTGTGGAAACACTGTGTTCAGTTTTTTAATTTTATCTTTGTTCTGCAGTGGTTTGAAGTGCTGCCTTAGAATGCGTTAGAAGAGTTGGTTCACGTAGCTCTTAGGCTATACCTCAAAACTTTGTTAAAAGCTGCAATAGACTAGTTTGCAATGGTGGTCACATTACGGCTTTCTACCAACAAAAAGTAGAATGCCCTATGAAAGGCATCAAATATCGTTTGGTTATTACAGGTACTTTCAGTCTTCATCTCCATTCTAATAATGTGAGAAGCAGGGTCATTTAATGACACACCAAAACCACCACTCAAGTTACCTTACGGGTTGGAGCATCAGATTTATTGTCAGAAAACCAGTTTAACAATCTTTCAATGAGATGCTTTTCTTCCTCTCTTGAAGATACAGACATACTCTCTTCTTTCTTTATTTGGTCCAAAAATAATCCCTTCAGCAAATCATGGCTTTGCTACATAATAA
>NW_009602127.1:16069-17528 GCF_000690535.1 Cariama cristata
ACCATGAAAGCTACATTTTTCAAAAATTTTACAAAAAAGGTCCTAAACAGAGAACATACATACTTGCATACAAATAACAATGTTCTTATCACCTTTCAGTTTATATAAAACATAAAAATAGAAGACAATTAAAATTATGAAACAGTTAAATTTTTTCAGAGTTTCAAAAAACAGTGGAGCAGTGCAACTGATGCAATTATCTCCTGGTCAAAAGGTGCCTCAAAGCAGCAATGCTTTTGGCCAACAGCTCAATATGAATTATGTACACACATAAAAATACATCATCCCATTCAAGTACTAATCTTGCCTAATCCCATGGCATTAATCAAGACTTGAGCTCAACTTCTCAGGACTTCATACAGCCCGAGTTAAAATAAATTAGTATAAGAAAAGTAGAAGCAGCTTACTCAACACATACTTGTGATTCGTATGATTCTTCTGCTAGTTCAGCATAACATTCTTCAATAAGCACATCTCGAATATTCACAAGCTCTTCACACCTCGAGTAACGGAAAACATCCACATGCAGAACACTATGCACAAGTGAATACACCTTCACTAGAAGAGTATAGCCATTTACTAGTGAGGCAAATCTCTGGTTAGCACTGTAACTCCACTGTTCCCCGCATATAAGAGATTTTGCAGATGGACGCATCTTGCATATCTTGAATTCTAAAGCCTAGAGCAAAAACATTGAAAACAACGCTTGCCTGAGTAGAGAATCAGCATGAAAATCTTTCATTTTCTCAACAAACTGTTAGAATTAATAACTACAAATGATTTAATAATTATTGCAGTGGCTTATGTTAATTCCTAGGACTACTATAAAGCTCCTGGCGTAATTCCTATTCCGTCATTGCCAACGCAGTTACACATTACATCTCATATCACTTCAATATGGTTTAATGAAAGGCAAGTCCTGCTTGACCAACCTGATCTCCTTCTATGACCAGGTGACCCACCTGGTGGATGAGGGAAAGGCTGTGGATGTGATCTACCTTGACTTCAGCAAGGCCTTTGACACTGTCTCCCAAGGCATTCTACTGGAGAAACTGGCAGCTCATGGCTTGGACAGACATACCCTTCTCTGGGTGAAAAACTGGCTGGCTGGCCAAGCCCAGAGAGTGGTAGTGATTGGAGCTAAATCCAGTTGGCGGCCGGTCACCAGTGGTGTTCCTCAGGGCTCAGTTTTGGGGCCGGTTCTGTTTAACATCATCGTTGATGATTTGGACAAAGGGATCGAGTACACCCTCAGTCAGTTTGCAGGGGACACCAAGCTGGGTGGGAGTGTTGATCTGCTGGAGGGTAGGAAGGCTCTACAGAGGGATCTGGACAGGCTGGATCGATGGGCCGAGACCAACTGTATGAAGTTCAACAAGGCCAAGTGCTGGGTCCTGCACTTTGGTCACAACAACCCCTTGCAACACTAAAGGCTTGGAGATGAGTGGCTGGTGAGCTG
>NW_009602128.1:0-451 GCF_000690535.1 Cariama cristata
GATCCAGACTGCACTGGAAAAGGGTGGGGCAGCAGGACATCTGCAGTACATCGATGGCATCATTGTGTGGGGTAACGCAGCAGCAGCAGTTTTTGAGAAAGGAGAGAAGATAATCCAAATTCTTCTGAAATCTGGCTTTGCCATCAAAGAGGTAAAGTCAAGGGACCTGTACGAGAGATTCAGTTCCTGGGAATTAAATGGCAAGATGGCCATCACTAGATCCCAATAGAAGTAATCAACAAAATAACAGCCATGTCCGCACCAACTAATAAAAAGGAAACAAAAGCCTTCTTAGGTGTTGTGGGTTTTTGGAGAATGCATATTCCTAATTACCGTCAGATTGTACACCCTTTCTATCAAGTAACACGAAAGAAGAATGAGTTTCATTGGGGCTTGTAGGATCATTTTCTCTTAGCAAGGAACTGGAGGACATTTTGAGAATGTAATAAGA
>NW_009602129.1:0-10530 GCF_000690535.1 Cariama cristata
AAAATTAATAAAATCCGAGGTAGCTCTTACTTTTGGTATAAAGCCAGAATTTAATACTACTTACTAAAATCTTTTTGCATCTAATTTTTCTACTGTACTAACTATGGGTGCCTCACATGCCAACACCAAGCCCAGCACCACAGGACAGCAAGCACACACTGGAAAAGGAGGTAGACTGCACCCATGTACTGGGGTCCTCAGTGGGGATCCCTGCCAAGTAAAAACACTGGTTCTGCCAATAGAGCACATATATCAGCAAAAAATCACAACTAATGAATCCTAGTAATAGGATCTAAGAAGTTTATAGATTTGTAGAACTAGAAACTACTGAAGAAGTCATCTACTGCTGTTCACCTAATGAAAAATTCCTCTAGTGCAATTTAAGCCAATTACTTTTGTGCTAGCTGCTGTGAACATAAAAATCAAAATCTTTCCTCTTGCTGACCATATTCTTCAGGACTTATGTTCTCTCCCATTATTGTATCTTTAGACAAAAAACCTCAACACAATTTTCAGTCTGTCCTTGAACAAAGTCCTACTATACTAAGTTATAATTATTTTCTTGGATACTAATTTGTCTGCATCTTTTGGTCATTAAATAGCCCAGTTGTTGCAGAACGGTTGTTTTCTCACCTGACCAGACATGCAATATTTAACTACTGAATGCCATGAGCTTCACGGCCAGTCATTTTTGTACTGCTGGGATTGCAGTGGCCTATCCTGTAAAGGGATGGTAAATTCAAAAAGGAAGTGCTTACATTCTTGAAACCTCTATATAAGATCTGAAGTTCCTTCTTTGTGAATTTACTCTGTGCTTCCAGTAGTTCAAGAGCTTCAGGTCTATGTCGTACTGTGGCCATTTCCATTTCATCTTCTACAGTGTCTATAGAATACAAGAGACAGAGAAGGAAAACTCAACAAGAAATACAGGATATAGAAATATCTAATTCTTGCAGAAAAAAAGAATGTTAAATCACATTCTCTTAAAGAATAGCTTTTGCAGCTTCAGAGACACATGACATGCTCATTTTGAACTCACAGGGAAAAAAAGCTCCTGTGGCTGCACAGAACAGGGAATAGCAATGATGATCCAGCAGTCTGGGTATTATCACATTGGCACAAATAGCAATAAACTGGAAAGCTAACATTCTGAAAGGGCATACACAACACATTCAGCATGACTTTTCTGTTTCCATGACTCTGTGACCAAAGAAAACAATTTTATAAAACTTTAGAGACTCCAGAATATTGGAATTTTTCCCTTGGTTAGTTAATGGATGTGAATTCACTGTATCAGACTGGGATTTTCAGTGTTCTCCTTTTATTGTGAAGTTGTACTTTGGAAAGTGTGTGAGAGTGATGCTGCACGTTCAAAAGCAGACCTTACTTTAAGTATGGTATAATAAACCCTTCAGCACAAATGTGATTATTCATGGTGAGCAGCCTAAGTGGGGAACATGATGATTTTAGTGACCTCATCATTAGGTGAATAAGAATGTGGATACACACATTCAACGCTGAGTGCAGCCCTAAACCAATGAGAGACAGCAATGCATTTTTTTTCCAGGTAGAGTTTTAAAGGTGAAAGTTCAATAAAATAGCTAAAGAAACTTACATTATGTATTTTTTATGCGAAGTACCAGCCATATACCTGATCAAAAATATGAATGTGTGTATCTGTTTTTAAGTACTCCCAGCATTAAATGTAGCTTATGTAGCACTCCAGGCTAATTTAATCAAATCACTGCCTTATTCTGGTTTAAGAGTTATATCAATTATAGAAATATAACTTGAGAGAACACACCTAATTGTCACTTCTACAATGCTGAAGATATATATTTTATTTAATCAGAGTGTGGGACTCTGCATTCTTAAAATAAAGTTTTATTCAGTTCAATTTTCATAAAAGCACAGTATCAGGATACTCCATTAAAACAGTATTATGCTTATATCTTCATATATTTTTGTTCTGTTACAATGCAGTCATAATAACTTTCAGCTGCTTGGGAGAAACCTGGCATCAGAAGATATAGTTCAGCTAAAGAAAAAAATGAATAACTTTTAAATAGATGTAATTGTAATATATAAACTATTTTTGGATAAATCTCCACAAAATTGTAAGGCTTTGTCTTTTCTCCTTTCAAAGAGATGTTGCTGTTAGCACTCATCTCAGGAAGGTGATCTCAATGTCACCCAGATGATCTCAGTGTCACCCGCAGTCTTATCTCAGTATGTCTATTGTGTATTGACAATTATGGACAAACTATAATATGTTTCTCTCTCATTTTTCTTCATAGATTATCTCATGTGACTCATGGACCACTATCATCTTTGTGAAAACTTCCAATCTAAATGCTATTGACAAAACCCCCAACTGACACAACTTTACAATGACCTTATGATGTTTCATAATAGTTTTAAAGGGCCAGTATCTGAACTCACAAGATTATAAGAAAATTTCAGCTCTCTTCTTTAAAAAGAGCTGTTGAGGTGCAAAGAGGAAGTCTTGAAAATCTTGCCTTTATAGATGAAATTGGAATCAAGTAGTTACAGATTTAAGAAGCTGTCTTCCTAATCTATGGAAGGTGTAGCAAAGTTCTTGAGTCCCATTTTAACTCTGCATGAGAACATCCAGGGTTTATTTTGCACAGTTTCTAAAGTCTTTCCATCATATTTTAAGGGATTAATCTTTTATATTCTTTATATAGTCACGAAAGTCTCTATAACAATGTCATGCTGTAGATATGCAGCTGAATTTTTTGTCAACTGCCAGTCAACACTAGGTGCTTATACTAAATTGGCAAAAGAGTGAACCTGAGAATAAATATTGTTGAAAAGACAGTTGTGTTTTATATTCCAAGAGTTATATAGTACTTAAATGAGCTATTGTTTATACAGAAAATACTTAACTGGAAATGAGCTCTCTAAGTGTCCATTTGTGAAACATCTGGTTACCTAGAGAGACATCTACAAGCTTTTCTAGAAGCTAAATGAATACACGTAATAAATGTGAGGCTAGAGATAAAGGCCAGACAATGTGATGCTGAGCACAATGTTTGGTATATCCTCAACTATAAACATTTTTATTCTGTTTTAATGATTCAGTGAGAATGTAACAGATTCTAGTGTGGTGATGATGTTGTATTTCTGTTAATGAAAATGTTCAGCATAACACTCTTTTCACACTCTGTTTCTTTAGTCTCTTATAAATACAAATTGTGAAAAATTAAGATCACTGTAAACTTCCTTACAATGTGCCAACTATGTTGACTAAAATACTATAGCATTCATGAGTCACCTGAAGGTTTTAAATTTTTGTCTTCAAACTAATGGCTACTGTTATCCAGGCTGGAAAAAAAAATTTATACTTTAAAATATGCAGTGAAAACGTGTGAAAATGTATCTATTTCTAAACATTAATGATTTCTATGGCATTAGTGAAAAATTAGTTATTTCAGTTCTTTAGTTTCTTCATCCTCAGAAAGTTGAGTTGTTTGCTTTTTTTTCATAAAAAGCTAACATATGTCAACTGAAAACCAGAAAAAAGCTCCTATTCACTTATTAATATATTAAACAAAATATTCTTACTGATTTCATTAATGATTGGCTTTCTTCTAGCTAAATAGTAAAGACAGTTTTTAATGTATTTGCCACAGGAGCTATGCTTTGAACCTTTCATTGTTCATTATAGAACAAAATGATAAAAGCAATGCAAAAAGCAGACATACTTTTCTAATAATGGCAGCTGGAGAAGCATATCCAAAGTTAGGGATCCGTTCATATCTGTAAAAATTGTGCACATACATTTGCCTGCATGAATCCCAAATTATAGCTGCCCTATCTATGTAATAACTGCATGCACACACACTTTTCCAAAACCATTCTTGAGTCTAGTCCTATCTCTAGCACATGCATTTACCTAAGGAAGGATGGATTTAAGTTTAGGTTTACTAGGCTAAAACACACAGATAATTGTTCAATGGGAATGCTGAAATAAGATTTTATTTATTCAAGTAACCTTTGTCTGCATGTATTGATAAGTGCAGAACTGCAAATTCAGGCTATGTATATTTCAACAAATTACTTGTTTTAAAAATATTCCCCTTAAAATGTCTAAGGAATTCACATTATGTGGTAGTTATTGTAGGTAGTGCTGGCTCCGTTCCTAGCATATTACAATGTTTCTTCTTTCATGCTAGCAGAAATCAAAGAGCATATTATGTTAAAATGCGATAACATTGTGTGTCTACAATTATATTCTTATTTAATATAATATTTTCATTTAATATAACATTCTTAATATAGCATTTCTTTATTGACGAGAGTACACAGAAAAATGCTGAATGCATCTTTTTTTAGTTCTTGGTTCTCAAATATGAAATACAAAATGGAAGTTTTATTTTTACTTCTCTTCTGGTTTATAAAACACTTTCAGCAAGAAAATACAAGTTTTGCATGGACAAGGTTATTGAGATTGACTCTAAATATTTTTGTGTTACCTGTGCAGACAAAAATCTCACATAGAAATGCGCAAGGAATGTGTTGCTTTCCAACTAACTTCAAACAAACAGATCAAGCCTTCTATTCTTTCTATTCTATTTCCTTTTTGTACTCTATGCCCCATCATTGGAAGTGTTCCAGGCCAGGTTGGATAGGGCTTTGAGAAGCCTGATCTAGTGAAAGATGTCCCTGTCCATGGCAGGGGATATAGGACTAGACGATTTTAAAGGTCCCTTCTAACCCAAACCATTCTGTGATTTTATGATTCCTTTTATAGTCTAAGGCTATCTTACTCAGGTCAGATACCCGAAAGCAATTTCTACATAACGAATTACTATCAGGTGTCATGACAGTAACTGACCTTTTTAAACTATCCTGTTTTCAAGCAAAACACATCAGCTGAAGCCACCATGAAAAAAATCATTGTGCATTCACATTTTTAGTTCTTTTCAACTTTGGGATCTCAAATACTTAGAAAGGAAAGCAAGTACCACAGTCTTGTCTATAGAGAAGCATATGAAAGATAGTCAAGTGGGACAGCAAAAAGAAAGCCTAGATACATACCACTGAAGTCTAGGCATTTAAGAGGGGCCTGTGTTCGTAGCCAAGTTGCCCCGGCTTGTCCCATATTCACTGGACATGGGGAACTGCTCTTACAGGCCTTTTTTTAACTTAGATTGATCCATATGCTTTACCAGAAGAGTATACAGGAAGCACAGGGACCACTCAACTTCTGATTTTAATGCCTAGATTAGTGCCTAGAATTAAGCCAAATTAATATAGACTGAACTGGGTCCACAGAGGTATTTTAAAATCTGTTATAATAGCTGATTTATATAGGAAGACGTCAGCATTATTACTATAATTCATCTCTAGCTAGGTATACATATGTATGTATGTATGTATCTGTGTATGGATCTCTGTCTCCCTCCGTCCCTCCCCCTATTTTTATCTGTAAGCTACCCTGGAGAGATTTTATTTCCTCACAGCATATCAAGACATTAAAGGTAATGTCAGTGTGCTTTTCCTTTATCTACACATTCATATAATTTTTTTTCCAATCTCATTATTATTTTTCTCTCAGACACAAGTTTTAAGTCCTGTCCCCTAAATAGTTTGATGTTATATTGTCAAAACCTGCAGGGCCAAGCCTTTCCTCCCAGACCAGTACTGCTGATACCAACCTATGTCTTGGATAGCAAGCACACACAGACACGTGCACACATGTACACTGAAAGATGCCACTTTTCAAATACATTGAGAGCAGGTATTTAATTTAACCAGTGAATTAGTTCTCAGCTAGCTTGCAGAACTTTAAGTGCCAATCCAGCAGCTCCCACACAGCAGGCCCTGACACTGGTACCTTGCCATCCTGCTCTGCACAGACAGATCTGTTACCAGCCCACAAATCTGCTTGTCACTTGATTTCAAACCTCAGTAGAGCATACGATTACTTCAGCAGATATCTTGTCTCGCAAATGAGCAGTTATTGAAAGTATAACTTTTGATGCATGCAAACCTAAAAAAAATCAAATGAAAAATAAAACTTGCTTTGAGTAACAGGAGATGTCGTTTTGGCAGCCGAGCAGGGCAAGAGCTTCATAAGTCGCTCTTTAATGCTGCGTTTGGTACTGTTCTGAGCGTAGAGGAAACCTAAAAAATATATTATCAGGACTGTTAACATAGGCTTGAGAACAATTTCTGTACATGCTGCAGAGTTCATTATTATAGCAGAATCCTGATGGAAAAAGGCCAAACAGATGGCAGCCATCCTGAATCGCAAAGGGCAACCAGAATTTTTGAACAGGACAACAAAATTGTTTTGTCTTTGTATTTTTCCAATAAAGGGGATTTTTTTGGATTGGATGTGTGCATCTCTTGTAAAGTTCTTATAGCTCACTTTAAAACATCTAACAGCGAAGTATCAGATTATGTATTTGAAATGACACAAGGTAAGACTGTCTGCAAAAATTTTAATGCTAAAAGATTTTAAAGATTTTAAAGTCTATTTGATTTTGAAGTTTAATATGGAAAACAAACCCCAAACTGAATAAAATCTCAAACACATCTTTTGTTGTCCTTTCTGGCAGTCTTCTAGTTCCACAGCTGAGTTTTCCCATATAATTCCTTCAACAATTGTGATAACCAACCTGGTACTTTTGCCTTTTCTGAATATTAAAACGTCAACCATGACGTGTAGCCAGTCTGCCTTTTCTTTAATATTTGGCATCCTACATATACAAAAAATAAGTGCTATTTATACTTTCATCTTTAAATACTAACATGGCTGAATAGTTAATGTTCATGTGCAATAAAACAGGTGAACAACATTACCCTTATTTACTGTGAAGAAAATTGTGAGAATAACTGCCTGTCAGGTCTAACTAACAATTTTATACAAAACAGTTGAGGCGAGCAGGCATTTCCAGGATGGATATTTGCTGCAAATGACAGACTTAACATCTGTAAAACAACTGAGTAAATTATTTATGTTCCTGAGAAAGGTAGAGCTCAGTTTGGACATTATGCAACTCCTGCAATTTTCATCTCAACTGCATGTGCTCAAACACAAATGCTGCTTTGCAATGGCTTTTGCTACTGCAGCAAGAATGCAAAACAGATGGGGCAAGAAATGAAAGACACAACTGACAGTTCCTATTCTACCAGCACAGTGACCAGGATAATCTTGGATTATCCCCGCTATCACACTTGTGCTGAATACTAGTGTTAGTGACATGATGTAGAATAGTTTCCTCTCGTCACCAAGCCATCTTGAGAAAGTACTTGTATTTGGGAACAGGAGAAAGTGAGAAGACTTTAAGGATATTAAACTTTGCAAATGAAAGGAAAAAATATTTCTCAGTTTGTATATGGGTAAAACATGGAAGGAAATGAAATTAAAGAAATGGGGAAAACCAGGAAAGACTCAACCACAGCCTTAAAAAATTAACCAACTCTTACCAGGCAAATTCTGCCTCTGTGAGAACAGTAGCTCTGATGAATGGACAAAACAATCCAGTTTCAGCACAAGGTCAGATGGACCTAAATGACCGTCTCTGGAAATGTCAAAATTTTTTAATACAAATAATAAGAATAGCATTTAACCATTAGCTCAACTCAGAAACACTACAGATAAATGTATAAAATAAAAGACAATCTGTGATCTGATAGGTATCTCAAACTCCGTATTTTTAGTTTGAGTACAAAAACTGAGCCTTTAAATGGATACGTTGTGGCCTTAGCTGGCCGTGTCTGCAGTATCTCATGCCTGTACTGTAGATATTGGAACACAAAGGAAATTTGTTTACCTTAGAGATTTTTTTTTTCTTTATTAGAAATTCTTCTAGCATAGATTTTATCTAGAAATATCTACATCTAGCTTGTTAATTTGAGTTAAGGTGTGCAAAGGTTTACTGTCCATACATTACTTACATAATTACACAGGTCCACAACCTATGTAATTACTGAAGATGTATATAGTGCATTGCAAAACCTAAAGGGCTGACTTATTTCCAAAGGGTTTGAAGCTCAAAGACTTGAATAAGCAAACAATTTTACTGCTTGTATGCTCACACAAAAGCTCACGGAATTCAATGCAAACCATATGGGCTTTGCAGTGGTATGATCAAGGTCAAAAATAAAATCAAATATATGGGAGAAAGTAATATCAGGGGATTAACTTAGGAGGACAGTATAATTTTTGTACTCACAATTTAAAATGTTGACACTAAGATCAGGGCAGAGGTGAAGGAATTGGTTTATCTTCTCACAGTATGGGGAAGCAGCATGGAAACTTTTCACTCCCAGTGGCTGCAGTCAGGTTATTCTGCAGCTATTGCAGTCCGCTGTCATAACCACTTGATTGCTATTATAGCTTTCACAGTGATTTTTCATGAGTAAAGAACTGCTTAATACAGGGAAAACATATTGCACAATGGGCCTATGCTGAGTCAGTGTTTAATACATGTTGAAACACTAGAAGTGTTAATTAAGATGAAATATTGCAGTAATTTCTGTGAATTCTGTAGCTATTTGCCCAGTTTGAAACAGGTTGAGGAAATAGCTGTGAGCATTAAGAAGCTAATTAATCTAAGATAGATTAAATTTTATTTATTATGTAGTAAGAGATTCTTATCTTATTACCAGTCTTCAAAATGTCTGTTCATGAAAAGATGAAGAGCCATGAAACACCAACACACTGATAATGATGGTCTGATGCTGCTTCCTTCAAACTTCTAGAAGATAGTAATAGTAATTCCTAGCCTGCAAACAGATATTCAGAAGCAGCTGAATATTCTAAGCTCTTCTTGATTCTTTTTTTAAATAATTCGTTGACTAGAGATTTCATAGCTGTTATCCCTAACTCAATCAGCCACAAATTCCTCTGGACTAAGTGTGAAGCTTCTTCAAATTCAGGTTAGTAAAGCGGTGCTACTTTCTCTTGGGTGTGATAATTTATTGCTCTGCAATGAAAATTAAACTGAGTAACACACTTTTCCCCAGAAGTCACTGTGGGAGTGTCCTAGAACCAATCTCCATACAACATCACCTGGAATTGTCGGTGATTGTCCCAAGAGGTGCTCATGCTTCACAAAACACTCTGTAACTAGAGCATGGCTTATGTATTCTCGTATCTTGGTACTGCTGTACTGATATATGTGCTGCTTATAGACATTGGGCATTCCAGATATCCTTTAGGAGTGACTACTATTTAGCATGATTACTATCTGTAGTTGCAATTGATAAATGCACCAATGGCTTAAACCTCTGATTTACAGATATTTAAACTAGAGAACTGTAACTCTACAATTTTATTAATAAAAGCTTAATACGGAGAGGACCATGCATACATATGGTCAGTACAGCTGTTTTCTGAATTGCTACTTTTAAAAATCATATTTGGCCGAAAGCATCCAGATCATTGTTATGCATGTGCCCTAGTCAATCCAATATCACAATATTTACACAGGCTGATGTAGATCTGACACTGCTGGTTACAAAAAAATACACAAAAAAGCACAAAAAATTTTCCTCATTAAATAACAAATTAATATAGTCATGAAAGACTTTAAAATATAAGGAAAAATGATACATTAGAATATAAAAATAATTATTTATAAATTATAAGTTTAGGATGATTCATAAATGACCATATGTCCCTAGTCATATACATCTATACCTAGACTATCTTAACTCTTTACGTATTTGCTTTTTTCAAAGATATGATCCCTGCTTTAGAAAGACTGTACGTATTACCTGTTGTTACAGAGACAGGTGAGACTACCTCAGGAAAGACTATCAAGCCAAGGGATTTTTGCACTTTTCAGAGCCAAAATCTCTCTCTTTCTAAGTGTGATTGTTTTCTTTGAAAACTCTTTGTAGTCAGCATGAAATTGAGGGCACGTAGGCCACTTTTTGCTGTCTCACATCCCCACTAAGTGCACAAGACGGACTGTGCTGTGGCTGCCCTTGCCCACCTTTCCCACCTGCATCAAATGCCCTCTGTTCCTAGAAGTACTCTCCGGCCTTGCCTCCTGCCTCATTGTTGCCTTTCCGTAATGGGACTTGTGTGATAAATGTCAATGTAGAAGGTTCAGTTGTCTGAGTACTTTAAAGAGCTTTTGGGGCAGGTAATCATTCTATTTAATAGGAAGTTCAAAACCTAAAAACAATTCTCCCAACAAATTCTTCCTTCACTGTCAGTGAAAGAGAAAAGTCACCTGTAAAACTACCTCTTCCTCCCCCCTTTCTCTCCATGTTTTTTAATTTTTTTAAAAATTTTTTCTTTCTCAAAGTCTCCCTCCTTTATTTGGTAAAGACAGCAGATGAGCTTCCACTGTTTAAGTTTTACTCCACTTTTAGTCAGCAGTATTTATAATCCACTGGCCACAACCAATGCATTGGCAGTGCAACTAAGCTCCCAGTAGTCTTGGAATTTGGATTTTGTTCACCTGCAGGATTTTAGGTCTTCCCACAAATATGGGAAAAATGCCTATGTTGTATTAATTCTGAATGTGATCTTTTTGGAAG
>NW_009602129.1:10545-111370 GCF_000690535.1 Cariama cristata
AAAGCCAAGTTGCACAGGTCATTTCCCTAAATCTAAAATTTTGGTAGGAAATGACAAAGATTCTGAAAATCAAAAAAAGAAATGCATGAACTGTTTTCTTGGTGTAATAGTTTACTCTCAGTTTCAGCTGTATGATGGAATTTCTCCCAGGGCCTTAAGGGCTGGCAGTACCACTAAACTGTTAATGGTTCAAAAAAAGAGACAAGGGAGACAAAATGAAGTGCAGATTCCATATTCACAGCTCAAGACTTGTGGAAGAGAGCCAAATCAGAATATGTGTTCTTTCTGTGTAGTGAATCTGGGAATGAAATAAAATTATATATAACATAAATATTTATAAGTCTCAGCCTCAGTTCTTTGGAAACACCTGCCAAAGAACTATGTGAATTGTCAGTAGGCTACTCAACAGATCATCAGCATTTTTTGCCAAGCCAGGAAAACATCCTTGCCAATCTCATTTGTCTGTATGTATGTATTTTTAGTGATTCTTTCTCTACTGCCCCTAACTTTCTGTTTTTCACTGAAAAATATACTTTCAGCTTCATGGACTACTGCAGGCCTATAAACCACATCAGATCTGCTACAAGGAAAGCTATGATGGTATTGAGCTAGAAAAATGGATGGCAGCATTTTAGCGACTACCTTGAAACACTCATTCAAGAGTCAGATTGCTCTTCTTCACTTTAATCTCCCTTGTACATATTGTTCTAAATCAGTCTCCCAATGGGAGATGCAGATTAGGAGCTGGTAGCCACACTTCTCTACCAATAAATTAGAAGTCAGAGTCAATCAGGAAGTCTGGAGGCCAATAGTACTTGAACATGGATTGAAAATGAAGGACAAAGAATAAGCGATCTTGTCAAAAAAAGTAACTACAGTTGGGTATTTGTGGGACTGGCAAACAGAAAAGGATGAAAGAAGAGAGCAAAAAGCTAATATCACAGGAGAGAAGAAATAGAGCAGAGAAGTGTCAAAGTATAAAAAATATAGAACAGAGAAATGGTAGTCTGCATTAAATTTCCCACATACAGCTTTGTTATTCAGATCATGCCTTCCCATGACATACATGCAGCTTTTCAACCTGAAAAACTGTTTATGTTATGAACAGTTTCTATGCAAATGTTTAATGCAAACATTATCTAAAACTGTTATAAACATCTCCAGGAGCATAAACACTATAAATTGCAGAGGGTTTCCTCAGTGTAAAGCTTGAAAATGTACTAGTTTTTCAATGCCTCTTTGTTCATTTAATACCACTTAACACACTTCCACACACACTCCCAGAGCATGTGTAAAAGTAAGCTGGTCCCCTATGACTGGAAACATATTTATACCAGATCACTTGCTTGCTTTAGAAAAACTTACTTGACATGGACCATGTGAGCATATGAGAGAATGCACAATGAACCAGATGTGTTTGATTGCTACTCTGAACTATGCAGTTTCCTTCATTTTTTTCCTCTCCTGTTGTTTATGAGAAGAGCATAGAAGTTTCTAACTAACTGTAATAAATGCAAATGATCACACAATAAATTACAACAACAGAAAGTTAGTTATCTTGTGGGAATCTAGGTAGGAGACAGATTAGGAGGAAGAGGTTTTTACGTTAGAGGAGAGACCAGCTGAAAGGAAAATAATACTTGAAGAAGAGTGTACTAGGTGTTGCAGAGAAATTAAAATTAAAAAAAGAAAAAAAAAAAAAAATCTGTCCAGTACAATAAAATAGTTGCATGTTATTCTTAATGAAATTCCTAATTTAGTATTGTTTAAGAGGATTTTAGAATTGAAATAAAAATGCTGAACTACAGAACTTAACAGCTAACAGCTTTTGTATGTAACATTTTCTAACAGACTTAAAACCCAGTGTGTAAGTAGGAATCAAAGAGATAAAAGAACTATTTTTTTATATTTCATTGTGCTTTGATTCAAACATGTTTGTATAGCTTTAATATAATGACAGCTTCTCTCAAAGAAACAAGCAGCAAATATAAACTCTGGGTCAAAGAAAATCTTTATGTGGCTCAAGAATGCTTTATTTCATATTCAGGAAGGACACTCAACTTAGGAAAAGTCACACTGGCTATGTCTATTCACAGGCAATTTGGGGAAACAGAAATAGATTGGCAGATGAAAGGAAATGATGCTGTGGAACCTGAGGTCTTGCAGATGGCTTATGGATACAAAGACTGAAGAATAAGTATGCTTTATCACAACCTAAGCAAGGTAGATACTTCAGTAGCAGCGAAATGGGCCCTAACACTGGGTAGATTTATCTGGATGTCTTAAGGGTAGTGTCCCTGGTCAGTGAAGAACCTGAAGGGCTGGCATCAGTGACAGGGGGGTGAAAGACCCTCTGAGCACTCTCTCACTTTCTGGGCTGGCAGGCTCAGTATGACAGGCATAGCAGTATGAACCTGTAAAGGAAACCTGTTAAAGAGGTTGTATTACTAATTGTGATTAAATAGTGAAAACAAGCTGAGTTTATCTGGTTTAGTAGAGATTCAGTGAGTTTTGCAATGGATGAAACCAATTGATGCTTCAATCAAAATGAAGGATCAGTTCTAACCAGGGGACTAAAAAACAGTGATATGCAGTGCCTGTGCTGTGGAATATGAAAACAGAGAGAGAAAAATACTGGTGTAAAAAGACTAGACAGAGCAACTGAAGACAAAAAGATTAGTCTACCAAAAGTGAGTGACAGACGATGGAAAGAAATCAAATGGGTGATACGAGATGAGCTAGAATGAAAAAGAAGGGTTCAGCAGAGAAAGGAAAGAGAGAGAAAACGTAAAACTGTTAAAGAGGAGTTAAGAATTAGAATGAAAAAGTAAATAGGGAGATATTAAAAATGTTGCGAGAACTTTCAAACATTTATTACCTCCATATTAAGCTTCTTATCTAAACTGTGTGTATGGTGTATGTGAACATGTACAATGCTGGACTCAGATATGCTTGCATTTGTCAAAGGGTCAGCACCTGGAATCTTTGGTGGTCTGCTTAAAGCTCTTTTGATTTGGGATGATAGTGACATTACACCACCTTTGTAAAGAAATCACTAAGCCTTTCTTAAACACTGATAGTTTTCAGTTGCTAAGCTGCCAGTCTGGAGGTAAAGTGCTCTGCTTTCCGTTGATGATCTGTACCCTGCTTCCATAAAGATAACATTTTTTAACAAGATGGAAAAGGGGCACAACAAAGTAATGCAGAATACATTTTTCTCTTTTGCAAAGAGATTTAAAGAAACCATGTGCCATTCATTAAATGCTTCGTTAAAAATATTATAAAGAAAAAATGGAAGAAAAGAGCATCAGTCCTTCCCATTGATCAACTAGCCTTAAAACCAAGTGTAATATGATGTTTACATTTACATTTCCTTGGTACAGAGTTGAGTTGATATAAATTATTTAATGTAGTTAGATGCAGTGCAGTATTCCTACGAACAAAGTAGTAACAGCAGTGTTCTATTTAAAAAGTGTTCTGGTTTCCTCAAGAATGATGCAGCTCCTCTTGTAGCTTTTACAATTGTGTGTACAGTCCCGGGTTGAAAATCACTTCTAAGTATGCAATGGATGACAGTCATAACAAGCACTAAGTTAATTAAAAATACCTAGTACATGCATATGATGAATTTTAGAGGCTGGGTAAGTGTGACAGATTTGCAATTAGGCTGGCTAGAAGTGACAAATACATTCTTCTAAATCCCATCCTCCATATGGACCAATATGTAAATTGTTACACAAACATGACGTTGTGCCAAAATGCAGAACTTCTCCTCAATCTTCTAGTCCATCTTGACTACAGTTGCATTCTGAGACTATAAATAATCTGAGATAGGTTTAAGAAATAATGATCTGGATAGCACTGCTCGAATATTGTGAATTTTTCACTAGTGTTCTAAAAGTCATAATTAAAGAAGCCACTTTGAAGCAACAAATTCTCTTTATCAGTGGTCAATATAGGAACATAACTGATAAAAATTTCGTGTACAGTTTAAAGGCTATTAAAATTCAGGAGTCACATATTTGCAAATATGTAAAATACTAGGATGCATTTGCACCATTTTGAAATAATGTTTAAATAATTTACAAAGTACAAAAAAATGCAAAATTTCTTCTTAGTAAAACTGAGTCTGTGATTCAATGGCAGATCCCAGCTTCCTGAGCTGACTAGTCTCTGACTAGTCCTCTCTTCCCTAACACCAAGCCCATCACAGCGTCACACTGTTTAAGAACAGCCCTCTCCTTTACAAACCTGATTCTATTTCCTGATGCAGCTGACAGCACATCTCTGCAAATAATTTTGTCTGCGTGCTTGGGACAGTGATGTATTCAGATGGGATGAGAATAAGTAGTTAACCTGGGAAAGTGGGAGCTTCTTAGGCCTATGTTGCTGCCAAAGTTCTCATAGTGCTGAACCATGATCTCATTTTCTACATCACAGAGCTGGGGGTCAGGTGCAAAGTGTTACTCAGTACTGAAAGAAGACAAAAAAGTTTTCATGCTAATCCTTACAAAAGAAAGAAGTTGAGGTATTCTAAGCTACTTTCTGAGGCCAGAAACTGAGTTTCTTGTCAGCTTTGTTCATGAGTGTTTTGAAAGGCATCTCACTACAAGAAGGACATTGAGCTGCTGGAGCATGTCCAGAGAAGAGCAACAAAGCTGGTGAAGGGCCTGGAGAAAAAGTCTTACAAGGAGCAGCTGAGGGAGCTGGGGTTGGTTAGTCTGGGTAAAAGGAGGCTGAGGGGAGACCTGATCGCCCTCTACAACTACCTGAAAGGAGGGTGTAGTGAGGTGGGGGTTGGGCTCTTCTCCCCAGTAACTAGTGATAGGACAAGAGGAAACAATATCAAGTTGAACCAGGGGAGGATCAGGCTCGACATTAGAAAGAACTTCTTCACTGTTAGAGTCGTTAAGCATTGGAACGGGCTCCCCAGGGAGGTGGTGGAGTCATCGTCCCTGGAGGTGTTCAAAAAACGTTTAGATGTGGCACTTCAAGACATGGTTTAGTGGGTTTAGCGGGCATGGTGGCATTGGGTATACGGTTGGACTTGATGATCTTTGAGGTCTCTTCCAACTATAATGATTCTATGATTCTATTTTATTTCAGCTGAAGGATATCATGTATAGCAAAGCCGTGAAATTATTAACTAACAGCCTGAAAAATGTTAGATGATTATACACTGTCATAACAATGAAATTTATCTAACACATGAAAAAGGCATGCGAAAAAAATCCAGAACCCAATTTCTGTTATTTTTCCTATGAATTACAACATTTAAAAGGCTGGTTAATTCACAGAGCATTATGAGGACAATTGGAGCAAAGCCCTTTTGTTTTCACCAGCCAAAAATCCTAATAAGTCCCTTGAACAAGGAGATATGAAATCTGCTTTATAAAGAAACTTTGAAATCTTTGCACAAAAACATTAGGAAAAAAGTTTCAACTGGTCACTGGCTTTCCATCCTGATGCTTTGCTAACCATTGCAAAGGACATAAGGAAGGAATAACACTGAAACGTACAAGAAAGGTCACTTACTGAATGAGAGTTTAAATCTTTATTTTTTGGACAGCTCTTTAAAGATGCTTTTTTCTATGAACCAACACTTAAATGCACAGACACACACACAAACACTGACTGCAGCATGCTGATGTTGACTACAAGCCTTCCCTGTGGCAATTCAGGCTGCAAGATAAAAGAAATAAACTGCTGCAACAGGTGGGGATGTTTGATTACATCCTCCTGATTTTGTAACTATTAAAACATGCAGTTTTCTGTGGTTGCAGGGCTTTTCAGTTGCTAGTAATCAAATTTTTCTCTTTTGCCTGCAGCTTCCATTTCTCTTTATAACCTTCATATTACAGTTCTCATTTGTTGTGCATTTATTACATTCCTAGTTTTAGTATTTCCTGCAGTCTGTTCAAAATCTGCTACTAAGATAATTCTCTTGCCTTGACATAAATGTATGACCCTGACATAAACTTCTTGCTTGCTGCTCTGTAGCCTGGATAAACACATCTCTCTTAAAATTCCCTCCCCATGTCCTCCCTTCATCAGCAATATTCCTTTCTTGCCTTGTGGAAACTCTCCACAATTTAACTATATACAATTCATTTAGACTACTTACCTTAATATAAGGTTGATGGCTTCCTTTGTTCCCTTGGTGATCTTAGCTTTTCATCATCCAGTTCTCTGAATTTCTAGCTGAAACCTTCATTCTTTCTACTTATACCACTGCATGCACAAGGAAATGAGAACCGGACCATGTTCTTCTTTTGCCATCCCTTTAAACTCCTCTATTTGTGCACTGAGCTATAACTACATTGAATTTTTACATAGAAATGTGGAGAGCTGTGAATGGCATGAATAAGGCATTTAAAGCATGCATTGTTTTGTATTTTATTTGCCTTTTATTTTCGCCTTTATCAGTGGCTCCTCATCTATCTACAGGTTGCTTAGGTCCCACTATATGTGGGAGGACAAAGACATTAATTTATGTTCGCAGAATACCTACTGCAATAAATCCAAGCTGACTCTGGTTCTTAGGCAATAGTCTCCTACAGAATGTTTATAAATAAGAAAATATTTTTTAAAAACTCAATGATTAGAAAGAACAAAAGACAGACTAGTGGCAGCTACTGAACAGGAAGAAGTGCTCGATTTTAACTTCAGCCAAAGAGCCTTTGCAGTGCTCTGTCATGAGCTACATGGAGCAAACTCTTACATTGAGCCTCAGTGAGCTTTCAATTGTGAAGGAAGAACATGTGCTGGGACCCCAGCTCTCACCCTAATCCTTGTGCTTTGAGTCAGTTGCTTCCAAACAAGTCATAATTTGTTGAAGAGGATACTGTATCACATTTTTGTTCTGCTTACTTGGTGTCAATCAGAAGAAGTACATCTGACTTTTGAACTTGAGAGATCCTGGTATAAATCAGTTGTAACTTATTTGCTGTACATAAAATCCCTATGTATTTTTCATTCCCTATTACTAAATGTTTTTCCATTTAGTGTTCAAAATTTTCAGCTAAACCACAGTAAAGTGGCCATGTGCAATAACACTTACCAACCTATGTTAAAAGGAGCAACCAAAGGATCATCAATTTAAGGGTGAAGAAATGTGGGGGGGAGAGAGAGTAGGTAGGAAGGTCACTAGGTATTGTAACACTAGCACATAGGAAGTAACAAGAAGCAAGCATTCAGTAGAGAAACCTCCTGCCCCAAAGGTCCTATCACTAATACAAAAATGTATTTGCAAAGCCTCATTAAAGCAAGGGTTATTGATTTGGGAGTTCTTGCCAGGGCAAATCTGTTCGGTTCAGAGAGGTTCCCTGGGATTCTGACAAACCACACTCTTGCCATAGTACAATAAATTGTCCTATTTGATATTGTTTTTTAGCAGACCTAAAAGCAAGCAAATCCACTTGCTGTTTTCTTTTACAGAAGGTTCTGACAGTTTGGGGTTTTTTTTAGTTTTCCTTTCCAGACCACTTCCACTGTTGATTGCAATTAAATAAAATACCTTAGACTTTTTTTATTATTATAATTTGGCAATTGTCCTCATGCTGCTCTCTTCCAATAGCCCATTCACACATGGATCTCAGCCATCTTGGGCACAGCTGGGAACTGTTGCCAAGGATAAATTGAAATTCCTTCTGAGTTCCTCAAGGCTTCTTGAAATACTTTTATTCCCAGTGGAACACAAAGAAGCCACATTTTAAAGAAAGTAATAATTTCACATTGTTTCTTCAGAGTGCTCACAACATGCCACTTCAGACTAGAAGCCACAGTTAACTCTTTAAAGTGTAAAACATAGACTCAGCAATAACTCCCAGACAATGTAAATAAGGCAGACACAATAAAGCAGAGAAATAACAAAACTCATGGATTCTTAAGCATACAGGCACAAACCCAGACAGCATAGCTGTCTAATGTCAGCTGCTAGAGACGGGAGCTTTATGGTCTAAAATACTATCTGCAAAACTAAATGTTTTTTGTTGCCCAGTTTAAAATCAGGTGAACAGATAGAGATATAACCATATTCATATATAGATAAATATATGTAGTTATATAAATTCTCATAAAATCCCTTATTTCATACAAAAAAAATCCAGGATGACTACATATATTTTTTTATTTTTAAATTTATTTTTGAGTAATACACTTTCTAATTAAGACACAAACAAATAAATATTATAAGTAGATATGTAAATCTGTAGTAATTTCTTTAAAAGGACCAAAAAAAAAGAAAAATGTATACAGCTCTTGACATACAATTCTCACTTTATGTTTGAAGCACTTGATTTTCTGCTCTAAAGTAAATCCAAGCAGAAGAAGTAGTACTCCATTTCTTATTATATCTCTTAGCTGTTCATGCACAAAATAAAAAGTAATTTATTTCTACGAAGGTCACCAGATGCCTAATAGCTAGGTGGAGAAAACCTCCTGATTGTTGTTTAAGATTATGGAAGGATGATATGAGTAACAGTAAGCTGTTCAATTTGCAGTCCTTTTCACTTGCAGAATTTAACTCCAAGAAATATCTCAATATAATAAATAGCTCATTGTAGGTCTTGTTTTACATAGAACATGGTGTGATTTTAAGTCAATGGAACAAATCCTTAATTCTGTTGAACAAAATCCACATTCAAAAATATTAATACATGATTATAAGACAGTCATCAAACTACGGTTAATTACTGTTACTGTAAAGCGCAGAATACGTGAATGTCAATTTTTGTGTAAAAGTTCTGTAACTAGAAAAGCACATAAGCAAATACTTAACAATCCAAGTCCAAATCAGTAAAGCAGAGGCTCTCAAGCTTTTCCACTTTGTGACCCAATACAGAAAATGATAAAATAACAGGTATTATTGATCTAGGTAAATGAAGTAATATGGATGAGATGTATTTTTTAGAAATGAGTGAAAAGAGAAAGCAGCGGTTTGGCAGACCAGAGCACAGGAACTGTACTATGGATAGAGTAGGTAGCTTGTAAAAACATAGAGAGGTAGCTTTGGAAGAGGAACACTAGAGCTAGGGTCAGTTGTTAAAGACTGGGAAGCAGAATTAAAGCAATAAGGTAATAGAGTGGAAAATTATTTGCATAGAAAGTATCTTTCATTTCTAATCTTGAACATGTATTGACAAAATTATATATATCAGAATTTTTAATACAGGGCACTACCAATACTTACAGGAGGACCAATAATTCTCACTTTATCTGATAGGAATTAAAAGAGTAATAATAGCAACTTGGTGACATAGTATATACTGAAAGAAGCAGTAGCAAGGGAAGGATCACATTTTAATTCCTTCTAAAAAGCCCATGCACATCCAATTAATCTAATTTTATTCACAGACAGTGCAAATTTAACAGAGAAATCCAGAATTAATCAGAATTCCTTGCTACTAATATGGAAGAATGCTCCTGATTCAGACAGTAACTTCCCAAGTATGGCATTTTTGCAGAAGGTTCTATATCTTTTTGTGAAAGGCTGCAAGAGAACACTTTTTCTATCTGGCTGGCTTTATTTACTTTTAGAGAAAAGAATCCTCCTAAGTATTTCTTTTGAAATGAAAAAAAAAATTATATTAAACCGAGCATAAAAACAGCAGCTGGTATTTTCTAAAGAATGCATAATTCAACAGTTTTCAAAGGTCTACTAGGAGGTAGTGAACAAAGCGTTGCTGGTGACCTATAGAACTAGGACACTGGGGACATTGACAGAAATTAGATTTGTTTAAAAAGGAGCAGTAATTGTTTCAGATATTATTTCTGATACGAGTTTCTAATGATGATTTTTGTGACTTACATATACATATTCTCATTAAGAAATAAAATCTCTCTACTAGTTCTGGTATGCTCAAAAATAAGAAAAAACAATAAAAATAGTAATACAAACCACAGAGTAAACATGCTGAAATAGTTAAAATATTATTTTCAAAAAAAAAAAAAAGCAGGACTTTTCATATATAAGTGTGATTTTAAAATTGATGCTGTTACTCTAAACGTAGGGTGTTACACCAGGAATGTTTGCATGAAAGTCTAATCCTGTGAGTGTGACAGAAACCTCCCAGAAAGTGCCTGTTTTGCTGACCTGTGTCACAAGGAGGCTTATTATCCAGCTCAGAAAAGTAGAGTAGCACTCTCTCTCTCTCATTTTTCTTCCAGATCACTTAGGGTTAGGAAAAAAAATTTGGTGGAATCGGCACTCTGGACAGTCAAATCCATTTGAGTGGCTGCACTCCGCTAGACAATGATACAGTCAGGCTTGTATCATTCTGCCTGCAATTACCTGTGAAGGAAATCTGTGTCCTGAAACTTCAGGAAATTACTGAGGTTCAGGAAGTGGATCATCTGGGAAATTTTCCTTTGAGATACCTTCTCCTAATAAAAGAGTTTGGACTGACTGAGAAAAAAGGATACCTAATAAAACATCTTTTGGTGGTCTTTTTGGCAACTGTTTGGAATAAATAATCAATGATAGCTATATTAGTGCTAGCTAATTCAGCTTTTTAAAAAAAATTTGTAGGTATTTGGTATTACTTTTGCTTGAGCAATTTAACAAGGGGTTTTTTTTGTTTTCAAATTGTCACTCCTATTTATAATTACTGATTTTTAGAAGCTCTTTACACTCTTTAATCCTTGTGACTAAGAACTGTAATGCTTTTGCCATCTATAGCACTAGTATTGGACAGCTTCACATACTTGCTAGCTAAATTTAAAAAAAAAAAGAAAGAAAAGGAGGGAACAGGATAAAGAGCATTGAGAAAGCAGCCTGATCACCCATTGGTCAGTGTTTCAGAATCAATAACTAATTTATTACAGCACTTTATTACAGTATAGCTTAATGAGTTCTTGAGATCAAACCTAGTTATTTTTCAAGGTGCAATATACCCCAAATTAACATCAACCATTTTTCTTTCTTTTCTTGAGTAACAAGTAACACAACCGTTATGGCAGTTCATTCAGAAATAAAATCTCATTATTCAACACATATATCCTTAGATACGTTAGCAAAATACTACTGAAACTGTTTACACTAATGTAGTTTATTTTTGAGACTGAGCTAATAGATTGGGGAGGACTATAATCTCCCCAGAGTGAAAAATGGCTGTGAGAAAGCAGTGGATAATAATCTCTCCCACTGGCAAAGCTGGAGCTAGAAGTGATTAAGCCTTTAGGGTCCTACTGGTGTCAGGGTTGTTACAGTTTCTTTTGTCAGGCAGCATAACTATCTGATAAAATTAAAATAATTAGGTATTAGTAGATAGAAAATACTTGCACCAAAATAAACAACTGTTTACATTTATATACAGAAAATCCATTCCTAATTGCTCTTCAGCTCTGAGTCAAGTATTGTTTGAAACCACCCTGCTCAAAAGAATTTTATCTTTTAATCATGGTTGCAGGGAAGACATATCAAAGAAAATAAAGCGTATTTTCCAGTGAAACCTTTATTCCTGCAGTATTTCTAAGTTGGAATGTTATTTTTCTACATGTGATTTTTGTTATAGTCTTCAAAATATTATTAAGAATATTGACCTGGGGAATTAACCATCACAGACTTTGTCCAAACTTTATTTATCATTGTTGTTAAACATTCCTTACAAAATTTGTGGGACTAACATATCTCATTTGATATTTTCATCTCATCCCCTCAGACAATGATGCTACTAAACAAAATGCTGCACCACTTTTATCAAAACCCCTCCTAAACTGTTTTTAGCATATAATACCCACTAAGTGAATTCATAACAATAGCAAAAGAAACATGTTATTTTCACCCATGAAATTACTAGTTAATATCTTTTAGACTGTGAGCTTTTTCAGATTTGCAGAAACTTTATCTTTCTGCCTTATACATGGCAGGACTCATTACAGCTGAATAAATGAAATTCTAACAACTGCTCAGTTAAAATTGCCTTCACTGGAAAATGTGTGTTTAAAAGGGCTCCTCTACATTCTTAAAGGGCTTCTTTAAGAGATGGTTATGACCGACAATATTGTATTTCAAAGCAATGTCAGTGATTCTTTCAAAACAATAAAGTGAGAGAGGTAAAATTCTGTCCAAGCTTAGCCTAGAGATCAGGATTACACTTCTTGGGTGACACATTTGAGACTTGTTACAGCAGAAGCCCAAGCTTCTTAAGATAATCTTCTGAAATATTGTTAGAATTCATTGAAATCTCACTTTTTGTGATGTTTGTAAGACTGGTTCAGCAATGCTCTGACCTTACTGAAGAACCATGCAAGAGTAAATCAAAGCCTGCAAGTAGCACACACAGCTCCCATCCCTACAATGCTGTGTCACACAAAAGCAGTAATTCCAAGAGCATAAAGTCAAATGCAGTAACAGCAGAAGACTGAATAAAAGAATTTGGCAGTTACTTCCAATATGAAAAAAGATAAACCAAAGAGTTGAGAGTTTCTCTTTAACGTTATGGTCCTGCAGAGCACGTTTGCATTCTTCACAAACATAGCTCAGTGTTCTTCTCCAGGTTGTTGTGATTCTGCTCAATCAAAACAGCTGGATTGTTCTAGGACACTCCAGGATAAATCTGTCTGAAAAGTTCATATTTGGACGGAATGGGGACTAAGCAAGACAGAAAGTAAAGGAGCAGCAGTCTTGTGCCTTCGTGGAAGTGGCTTGAATGAAAAAAATTTCACTTCTGAATTAAACTTTCTGAGGTTGCTCATAATTTTGTACACTAGAATTATTTAACTGAGGAACATTTCTGCAGATTAAATGGAACTATCAATCTAATGATGTTTAAAAAGTCAAAGAAGATGTGGCTTTACAGGTTAAAAGCTCTGCAGAATTATGAGCCAGATCTTTCATGAGAAACTCAGGGAAAATGATGTCAAGGATGTGGAGAGTGTGATCATACTTTCTCCTTCAAGAAGTAAACAAATCCTTGAATTTTATAAATTCAATCTTATACAAGACAGAAATATTATCTAGCGTGACTCCCAGCTACAATTACTAGTAGAAAGAGTGGTAATGTCAGAAGTTTACAATATGTTTAATTGTAAGCACAACGACATTCTCACAGCTAATATGCTGAATGACAAAAGCAGGATTTATTTATAATGATAAAATCATAATATAAAGTCTGAGCAAAGTAAGACTTTAAGGATTGTTAATTTACTGAGGTGGTGAGTATTCTGAGCATTAAGACAACAAACCCTTGAGGCATATAGGTTTTGCTGGATTGGAGACAGAATGCACATCGCCTTTCAGGATTAAGTTACAGATTAATGATGAGATCTCACCTTCTTTTTGGCCTTAAGAATGAAAAGTCATCAAGAAAAATATTCTGGAAACTTAGGCCAGTTAGTTGTTTTATTCTCTAAGCTATTCCTGATAAACTGAGCTTTACTCTTTATCTGTCCATATTTCTACAGAAACACACTAAAAGCTACTGCTAGAGATTCTGGTCTTATTCAAATGTTCTTAATTGTATTTTAAATGTTGAAAAAAACAAACAGGTAAGAGGATTTGTTGTAAGAAATTCTATCAGTTCCAATGAAAGAAATACAAGTAGCATAGTAGAGTAGCTACTAGAGCTGTTACTTCTTTCCAGATCCCAAATCCAGAGGCAGATCTGTTGAGATGTCTAGAAGGCTATCCTCCTCCTCCACTATTGCTGGCTACTTGGAATATACACTGTGTTGTGATGACAGAAAAATTTCCAGTCTAACCTCTTCCTTATGAAAGCTGCAGTCCAATATTCAAAACTGCCTGCAGCTGTGTTTTATTCAGTAACACCTACTGTGCAAAACGGAACACAGCAAGAAAAGGTTTTACCTTTTTTTCACTTTACTAAGTGTTATAGCCAAAAGCAAGAGAAGAAAAAAACTATATGCTATATTGTGGTGGGTTGACCCTGGCTGGACACCGGGTGTGCACCAAAGCCGCTCTGTCACTCCCCTACTCAGCTGGACAGTGGAGAGAAAATATAATGAAAGGCTCATAGGTCGAGATAGGGACAGGGAGAGATCACTCACCAATTACTGTCATATGCAAAACAGACTTGACTCGGGGAAATTAGTTTAACTTATTACCAATCAAATCAGAGTAGGATAATGAGAAATAAAAACTAAATCTTAAAACACCTTACCCCACCCCTTCCTTCTTCCTGGGTTCAACTTTATTCCCGATTTCTTTACCTCCTCACCTCCAGCAGTGCAGTGGGACAGGGAATGGGGGTTGGGGTCAGTCCATCACCCTTTGTCTCTGCCACTCCTTCTTCCTCAGAGGGAGGACTCCTCACAGTCTGCCCCTGCTCCAGCATCAGGTTCCTCCCATGGGAGACAGTCCTCCACAAATTTCTCCAACATGGGTCCCACCCACAGGCTGAAGTTCTTCATGGATTGCTCTGGTGTGGATCCTTTCCCACGGGCTGCAGCGCTTCAGGAACAGAACGTTCCAGCCTGGGTCCTCTGTGGGGCCACAGGTACTGAGAGAAGACCTGCTCCAGTGAGAACTCCTCTCCATGGGGCCACAGGTCCTGCCAGGAGCTTGCTCCAGTGTGCCCGTGGGGTCACAAGCCCGGCCAGCAAACCTGCTCCAGCCTGGGCTCCTCTCTTCACAGGGCCACAGGCCCTGCCAGGAGCCTGCTCCAGCCTGGGCTTCCCATGGGGTCCCAGCCTCCTTCGGGCATCCCCCTGCTCCAGTGTGGGGTCCTCCCCAGGCTGCAGGTGGGGATCTGCTCCAGCGTGGGCCTCCGTGGGCTGCCGGGGGACAGCCGGCCTCACCGTGGGCTGCACCAGGGGCTGGGGGGAATCAAAAAATTGAGTTTGCCATGCAAACTCAATACATATTTGCCTATATTTGAAGCACTGGACTGCTTAAATTTGAAAGGCCCGTGTACTCTTGGAAGATCTTCCATGACTACCTAAAATATAGTTTCTTTTCACAGACAGAATATTAAGTTAGCCTAAATTATTTCATTAAAAATGTCAAAATGGAACTCTAATAGACTTTGAACTCTCTATAAAAATTTTTGCCTTTCAGATCGCTATTGGGTGTTTTCCATTACATTTCTTTCTGTACTCCAATAAGAAACACACTAATGAAACTGTGCCCCAGGGAACATTTGATTAAAATGTATAATATTGAGGAACAATGATTCATCAATAATCATAAATTTGTAATACTGATGGCAGATGAAATTGTATCATTTTCCAGCAAGCAATATACTCTTCAAGAACAGGGGATCTGAATTCATTCCTAACATTGAATTATGTAGACAGAAAATATAAGGAAAAACACATGGAACTGACCTTTAGTCTGACTGACTATCATGTCCTATTACGCATACTTGTTCGTAGAGACTGAGGTATCTTCACTGACTTAATATATTTAACATCACTTGGGTATCACTATTGCATATTATTGTCTGTGTAACACAAATGAGTGGAATTATTCATAACAATTAGAAGTTGCATTAAAAATGTGAGAGGCAGACACTGGGCAGGTATAAACCATTGTAGCTACAATGAAGTCACAAAGGCTGTGCTGGTTTGGATTTGGTTGCTGAAATGCAATTATAATACAGAACTGGATCTGTATTATAGCACTCTTGAGCAGGGGGTAAAAAAGAGAGTAAAAAGTACACCCCAAGATTCATAAAATAACATTTCATAGTAGAAATTTTACCTTAGCTGTTAAAATATGCTAACCAAAAAGTTTTTATTGCAATTCATTTAATGTCACTTATAAGATAAATAATTTCTGGTTTTGTGTAAATAATAATGCAGGCATTTTGTTTCAGCACTTCAGTTGAAAAATGCTGATGGAGCAAAACTGAAAAAAAAAGCCAAATATTCACATCCAGTAATTAATACTGTAGATATTTCGAGCTGAGCTAATTGATGACATCAAAAGCAGGGGAAAACATATAACTGCCTATATGACATAAATGGCTGATCTTGTTATGATTAGAAGGCTTTTCTGCCCAAAACTTACATTGACTCCAGATGATCACATCCCAATACCAGAAAGTTACATGAAATAACCACACAGATAATAAAATTAAAATAACTGTTCTAGCAACTGTTTGGGAAGAACTGGAAGCACACTGGAAACAGGGTTAGAATTCAAAGAGATTTGGACAAATCAGAAAAAATAATTTTAAACCCTCAAGAATACAAGTCAGTCAAGACAAGTGCAAAGTGCTTCCTGAATAAAGAACGACTTGGCAAAATTAGTAAATCTTCAGATATGGGTATATGTCAATGTCAGGGAACTGTTTTACAAGGACACAGACCTTTAGAAGTGAGTACACAGATGAGTGTCAGGAATGAAAAGGACTCTAATAGAAACAACTTGAAAAACCAGGGGTTTTTTTGGTACAAGGAGGATAAGACTGAAGGGAAACAATATGATGGTCTTCACTCTGTGCAAGGCTGTCACAAAAAGGAAAAGAATCTTCTAATTTTTATTGGGTAAATAATAAGCAGAAGTTTCAGAAGAGATTTATAGTAAGTTTTTTTAAAAAATCATCCTAATATAATCAGTCAGATTTCCTAGGCATGCTGGGGGCTCATCATTGCTTTAGTTGTTTCAAAACATTTGTCAGAAATGATGCAAGCTTTAGAGCTAGGCAACAGACTAAATGACCACCTGAAAACCTTACCAGTTTTGTTTTTATCTTTCTATGAAAAATGACAATGCTCTAAGAAGAGAAAATGACCCCTCATAAATTACAAATCTCATTCTTTAAGTACCGCCTATCAAGGATCTTCAGTTGGGTAAAATGTGACTTTGGATTGTTAAATCTTTGAGGTAGAGTCTGTGTATCTACTTGAGTCTGTGATACATTAGTATAGCCATTGATAAAAACAAACTAACATCTCATACCAGTAACCCTGGTTTCGAAGAGGCTGGTATAGTGCTGCGAGTGGGCTCCTAGCAAAACACTTACACAAGTTCCTGATGATGGGCTCCTTCCATCTTCTTCCCCTCCAGATACTTGGATAATGGGTGGTTCTGACTAATTAGTATTCCGGTAAATTAGTCAATAGTAAACATCTATTAAGTGTGTTTTACCAAGTGCAGAAAATAATATAATGGTGTATAGCATAGATTTAAATAAGAAATCAAGATTTCTATTTACAAACACACTGAATTAATGAATCATGTCAACCCTCACCTACATCAGATACTTTATTACCTGAACCTAGTCTGACTAACGCTTGCTTAAAGATCCTGTCACTAACAGCTGCCTTTGAAATCAAAGTCTTTCTGGTTTTCTTTCTCATTTGGGGTGTCTTCCAATCAGCATCAGAAAAAAAAAGAAAACTAATGACCCAAATAAAGACAAAAAAGATGCATTTTGGTAGATACATTTAAAAAGTCTGTATACTGTTTTCTTCAATATGTATTTCGGTGCCTCTGTGAAGAATAACCACTTAGGAATCAGAATTGCCTTTAAGTTTAACGAAACAAAAGGTCTGTATGCAAGATCAAGCGCACAGTTTCAATTACTGAAACAACATTCCTTCTGGCTTGTAGGAACATTAGTGCTGCTTCCTCCAAGGTGAAGGATGGAGAAAGCAGTTATTTACTGGTGTTTGAGTTTTGTAATGTTTCTCTTCAGCACTTAGAAAATCTAATTTCCTGTGAATGGGGCTTGTGTTATCATCCATCACAACCCTTTTGTGCTGGCTCCTCACTAATATTGCTCATAACAGCTTGGAGTGATAAGATGACTGTGGTCTTTTCCAAGTACGGATGCTTGGACCCAAATCAAAACAGATACTAGTCAAACAATACATGTTAGGGCAGTACCAGCAACACACAGCAAGCTTTCTCTCCTCAGTTATTCTCTGACGTTAATGAAAGATCTTCTTTATCTAATTTGTGGTGTTTCTGGAGTATAACCCCGCTGCTGTCACCAGGCTATTATTAGTAATTTGACAGCACTGAAAGCTGAATGAAAGCAGCTGTCAATCGAATTGTAAAATTACCCAGTTATTTGATTTTTTGGAGGCATACAGTGGGAAGAACAGACTAGCAATTTTGTGTGTATAGTAGGCAGAGATAGTATTTTTTCACGTCTATCATCTCTTGCAACTCAAAACCAGGTATTTTGATACTGAGGTCTCTGCCCTGAATGATTACACAAGCAAAATTGAGACATATGAAAAGTTTAAGTGCAAAATGCATGCAAATCCAGTCAATTCTGCTGGGTTTGAGATGAGCCAAGTTATGCAGCAAGCTAATTGCATCCAAAAGGTATTCAAACAAAATCTCAGTACCACTATTACTTGTTTACAAGTTGGCAGAACAATATGCTGCTTTCAGAAAGTAGAAGAGAATATGCAATTCTACTTTTGTTTTGTGTTGGGGTTTTTTTGCAGCTCTTTGAAAACATTACTACAGTAAAAGTTACAAAACACTTTTTAAGACTGATTAGGTACAAAATGTAAATTGTATTAATAAAGAAGTGGTGATTGAAGATTTAAGCAAGTCTTTGAAAGCTGGACAACTACCATGTTGTTAACCAGAGAACGTTTTTCAGAACTCTGGGATAATTTTTTTATACGGATAAGAGACTTAAATTTCTCAAACTGAAGATCCTAGAAGTTTGAGTTCTAAGCAAAGAGCTACTTGGAGCTGGCTAAGGGCAAAGCTCCCAGCAGGGTATTTGCACAGATATTTCCAGCTTCTCTGAATACAAGTACTTTGCCACCCATTAAATCATTGGCATAATGTGCCTAATATTCTTTGTACTCAGAAAACAATTGTTATCATTAGTAACTGACATACAAAAATATGTTTGAGATGTTTGAAAAGAATAGGTTTATCAAGATTTTCAAGCACAGGACAAGGAGAAAACCAGACTCTCTGAGGGCAGAATACAATACTTATTGCATTCAGCCTTCTGTGCGTTTAAGTCAGGCCCGTACCAACAGATTACAGGTGAGGCTTTATATAGTATCTGCGGTGATTTCAGCAAAACTCTAGACCTAATTGCTGCATCCTTAAAACTTCTGAAGTCTCCTCTTAATCTCCTTCTGTGCAGCTCAGCTTTGCACATATTCATGTCAGCCTTGTGAGTGGCACTGGTTCCTTCTCAAATGTCCGAAGCACTAGTGGCTTCAGATGGAGAGATGGAGTGGAGTGGTACAGAGGTCACACTCACAGAGGAAATTTTACTATGGTGTAAAATTTAAGAATCTGAGAATGGGAATGGAGTCAGGAAGCAAAATCTTAGCAAAGCTTATCCTGTCACAGAAAAATGGTATTTTCATATCTGTTCCATTATGCACTTTTACAGCAAAGATGATATCTAAACCCCTTTATTATCTTTGATTCATGGTGTCCATGAACAAACTAATGTACCATTAACAGAGTTGCAGGCAGCTTTTAAAACTAAAGCAGATGAGCAGAAATACAATGGGAAAAATTACTGATTTTGAGAAAATTTTATCAAACTGTCAAAAATTCTAAGGAATTCTCTAACAAGAAAATTAATTTATCTCTTAATTTTTGTCAACATATTTGCCTTATGTACATCATTTTCTGAGGAAAATAGCTTATCTGGTTAGTTACAAATTCACCAACAATAGCAAACATAGCGAGAACTAAAAATTTCTGTAAAAATTGACTGTAGCACTTTTAGGAGGCTGCTTTCCAAGTGATGATCACTTCTTTGTTCAGTTCATTTCCCTTTTTTTCTTACTTTTGCTTAATTTAAGCAACAAAATGCAGCTTCACAGTAAGGAATATGTGAAGAAACCAGAAGTCCCCAAAAAACATAAGCCTAAGCAGCACATTCCATTAAAGGCAGTAGGATTTGTGCTCTAATGCAGCCTGTCTCAAATTTGGGGTGACTAATGAGAGAAGAGCAATTCCCTGAAGTGGGGTGATGGCGCATGTCTGTGGGAGTAAGAAAGGAAGAAGCAATGACAAATCCAAGGAAATTCTAATTTACTGGTGTAAGGAGAAAGGGGGTGCAATTCCTCCATGTATCACAAAACATAGTATTGGACACCGGGGAGCGGGGTTGTAAAGCTCTGTTCTCACTGCCAGGGTAAGCCCAGTGGTACTGGTGTGTTGGATGTGTCAAGGCACAGGAGTTGTGCTGAAGAGATCCCCAGGAGAACTGTGCCCAGCACAACACGGCAGCCTGTCACACCTCTTCCCTTCCCACACTGCTCAATCTCACTGCTCTGCAGACCTTTCCAAGGGCCTCATGGGGACACCTTACAATTACTGAAAGTGGTTGCTGTGTTGTGAATATTTGTTTAGTTCTGCTCCCTTGATACCTAGGCTGAGGCTGGGGGTTCTCTACACTGTAAGATAGTCTGTACTTCATTTTCCTGACAGAGCTGAGAGACAAACTATTATAGCAAAATAATAAAATAAAATAATAAAAAAAGGAGAACCACAATGTAAAACATTTGCAAATCACATTTTGTACCTTCTCTCATCACTTAGAGTTAGAAAAATACCATCAGGGATGCTTGTGCTTTTCTTGAGAACCAGAAGATGTGCTTGTTAAAGGCATTTTCTCATCCCCAAGCAAATTCAGAATGTTTCTGATGATACACTTTCTGAAGCAGCTCTCTCTGCTGCTTCTTTTATACTGACTTGTATTCATTTGACCGTAATGACTGAGACATTATTTTGCTGAGGTAGTGTTTAGCTAGAACAATAAGCTGAACTCATCATGAGCTCGCGCAGTCCCTACTTTCAAAATGAGGAAGATAGAAAAATGCCTAGCAAGACAGATACTTGTTGTTGGACATCCTGATGGGATCCTTGCTTTGGTATATCTGTGTATATATACTACATAATATATCTAGTATACTGTAAAATGGCACTGTAACGATACTTTTAAAGGCATTAATGACCATTTAGTACTAAAGATAAAGTTATAGGCTGTATTAGGTGTGAATTGTATGCTTTTATTCATATGCTAGTGGTATCTATTCTACACTAAGACAAGTCTGATTCTTTATCTTATTCCACAGGACAGACTTTTCCCTACAAGCTGAGAATTAATGGAAGAAAAAAAGGTACCTGAGCTAACACTATCAGCAGTCACACACCAAGATGAACATTTTCATGGTGGGATAATCACTATTTCTGTTAATAAGCTCTTCTTAGTCAGTATATGTGTTAGAACCCCAAAGTGATAAATTTCTTGAATCAACATATCTCTGCAACTTCAAGCTTTTCAGAGCTCTGAGATAATCACAACAACCCTCTGTTCCTTTAGAAGGAGTAATATTTCTTGAGAATAAAAAACAATTTCACCCACAACATGGCCTTTGTGATCTAAGAAATCATAAATCATCTGGGCAGCAAATATGTGGAAACAAAACAAAATATTGCAAAATAGCCTTTGTGGGAGCTGTATGATATGTATTAAAATTTTGCTATCAAAAATTACTCCTGGTGTGTTACAAAAAATGGACACCCAAAGAAGATGGGGCATTCAGAATTGAAAAGCACTAAAACCATTCACCCCAAGCCTCTGTTTTTCTGCATGCAAAGCAAATTACTATACTTATCAACAACCAAAGCTGAAGATGCACAGGGCTTGAGCTGTTTTCAGGCAGAGGTTACATAAATTATTGTCATCCTCATTTTACAATTTTGAGAACTAAACAACAGAAATTATAAATCTAAATTTTAAAGGAAAACTTTACTGAATGGAAGATAATTGTGTATTTGGTACGTTTCATACTGTATCCAGCCCATGAATTCTCACAACTTTGAATCGCTAATAGACACAATGTTCAGGCATAGTTAAGTGCATTGAGATTTGGGTGGCAGCCCATGTATTTACTTCAAATATCAAATCAATTGCATGTTGTTTTTCCAGCAGGCCAGAAAATAGGAATAACTTAAGTGTTAATGAAAAAGCTACAGGTGCATGAATTTGGTCAACTAACAGACCTAAGAAGTTCTGGCGCAAAAACACCTGCAGCAGCTTGATTAACGGCTGTGGCCATGGAGACACAAAAAAGAAATGGGAACAAATTTGGGGGATAAAAAAAGATGACAGCGGAATATGTGACTGCCACTCTGTGGTTATCATCTTGGTAGTTTACAACCAAGTTTATAACAATAACAACATGCCAGAATGTTTCTGAGATCTGCAGGTGGAAGCAATCCTCTCTTTCTTTGTTCTTAAGGTTCCCTTCTTGTCAGGCAGGAAAGATTAACAGATCAGTTTTACTGGAGCCCACAAAAGTCATTCCAGAAAAGAACAACCCAGTATGCGAGGAAGGGGGTATGTGGCACTTTGCTGGAGTTGTTTTTATTAGTAGTGTCAAGACATTTAATCAGTAAAAAAACATTTCTTTACAGTATACATACAAATATTGCACTCATCCAACACCTAGCTTACTCAACTTCTTGAGTTTCTGCAACTTCTTCTTACCCAGAAATTATCACAGTTTAACAGATAGCCCTGTCTATCGGGGATGTTTAGTTAAATTTATTTCTCTTCTTATCTCTCCACCACAAATTTTTGCTACAGTAATTGTATCACCTCTTTTAATGGTCAAATTTCTCTCCTTCACAGATATTCACTTCAGTACCAAATATAGGTACTGGTACAATGTACAATACCCTTGTACCAGATATTAAAACTAAAATAAGACAGCTTTCATAAAAGATTTTGACACAATAAGCAGGAGTGGGCTAAATAGCCTAATAGCAGGAAAGGTGAGCTGGACAAAGGATCTCCTTAGTTTGAAATGACAGGCAAAGTAGAGGGTTCTACTTGTATTTGGTTTGAGTGGCAAGGTTTTGGTAATGGTGGGGAGGCTTCAGGGCCACCTTTGCAGTGCAGAAGACCCCATGCCAGAGCAGAAGGATATTTCCTGAAGGAAGTTGCAGTCTGTGGAAAAACAAAGCTGGAGCAGCAGATCATGGGAAGGACCCACACTGGAGCAGGGGACAAGTGTGAGGAGGAGGGAGCAACAAAGGGGAATGGTTATGGACTGACTGCAACCCCCTATTCCCCATCTCCCTGTGATGCTTGGCATGGAAGAGGAGGCAGAGGAGTCAGGAATGAAGGAGTGAAGTTAGTTTTTGTTTCTCGATATCCAACTCGATTTTTAATTGGCAATAAATTAAATTACTTTTCTCTGTCTCGTTTGCCCATAATAGTAATTGGTAAGTGGTCTCCCTGACTTCATGTCCACCCATGAGCTTTTCCATCACATTTTCTCTCCTATCCTGTTAAAGAAATACTGCTAATTGCTAATCATTTGATATTGCTAATCATTTCCAACTACACATCATTAATTTACTGTAACAAAGTAACTGGTGTTCACCAACTGCTTTGCTTTGGCTACCTGCTGCACTGGCAGAATGCTACTGAAGTCTAAAATGTTAGTAATTATATAACTACAGCAAATCAACAGTTTAGACTGAGAATTCAGTGTTGTCCAGAGCTATCTGGAAGATTTGAGAAATAAAGGAAGGAGAAACATTGCCTAAAAATCAGATAGCCTGAAATAAGATGAGAGTGATGTTATTTGAAGTCATCTGCCCTTGCTATGCTCCATTTTACTTGTAAGAAAGAGAAAAGCACACATTTATCTCTTCTTGTTGATTTAGGAGGAACCATGAAATTTGGTATGTTGAGCCAGAACAGCGAAGGCATAGTCTAGGAAATCAGTATGCAAACTACATTAGGTCTGCAAGCTACAATATGCTCTCAGATGAACAACACCTTCAACACAAAAACATGCTGTGGCAAATAAAGCAAAAGAGAGCTTCTAAAAATCTCTTTTTAATTCTTACAGAAAATATAACGAAACATTGCTAAAGGAATCCAGGATATTCAGTGTGGAAGTTATAGAAGATAATCACTGTTTCTGTACGAAAACATGCAAAGGTGAGTACCAAAACTTATCAGTCAAGATTTTCTAACTCCTTCCTAAATTTTTCCCTCTGGAAATGAAGCAACAGTTATTCCTCCTGAAATTCTCCTAAATTCCTCCATTGATTTTTAGTGTAAATTCTATCAGGATTATGTTTACTGGAGGATAAATACCTCTAGTTAGCACCTAATCTTATAATAACCGCTTGAGAATTTGTTAGGGTAGCTTGAAGGCACTCATTTTCTCCTAGCATCCCAGGACATCGCATTGTGAATATGTTCCTTTAGAAACTGTTAATGTTGTAAACATATGTCCTGAAATACCAGCTGATTTAAAGGAATATTTCGTGTTCCCATTTTGTTTGGTTGATTTTTATAGCTGGCAATCATCACAGCTTTGGTAAATCTCCCTTTGCTGAACACCCCTTAGGCTGTTGTTTTGGGCTTACTTACTAAGACAACATTTTTTGATTTTTCAAAATTTAAATATGTTAAATTGTAAATCTGCTTTTTGGTCTCCAGATGCTGTCTCAGTATAGCAGACAGCACTCTGTTGTGAGAGGTAAGATCTGCCACAGTCTAGCTTCCTAGGCCCTATGACTAATGCAAACTCTCCCAAATGCTTCAGTTATTAAAAAAACATCCTCTTCTAAGGCACCATTTTGACCAACACTTTGGTTTACAATTTAGCTCCTCTGGATCAAGCCATAGTTACAGCATATAATATGTGCAGCTCATAAAAACCTTCAATATACTTTGTCCTGACTTTAGGTATCCTGTCAAATATTTAAAAAAAAAAACAATCAGATTAAAAATTAAGTTGTTTCTTTAACAATTAATGTTTCCTTTCTACTTGGATCAGAATTATGTAAGCTTAGTGCAGGGTCCTTCCTTGCCTCTTGGACATGAATTTTTACCCCTCAACAAAATCTCTCTTATCTACTATCCCTCCCTACAAAACACTGGATCAGAAAATGTCTTTTACAACCTCCATGCATGTTCATCAGATGATGTCTAATACCTTTCTCAGGTGATTAAACATCACCTGTGGCAACATTCAAAATTGTTCAAAAATACTTTCATGTAAATAAGGATAATCAAAGCTTGACTGTCCTTTGCTAGCTCTTTTTCCAAAATGGAGGTAGAAAATAGAGTGAAAATGGAGTTTTTAGCCTGACACAGATAAAAGTACATAGTTCATATTCTCAAAGTGAGTTCAGAAATTATACATAGCTATATTCCCTAAATCACTGTGGTAATTATTGTGACCTAGAACAAGTACCTTCATTTTAAAGTAATATTAATTATAAACATTGGTGAATTGCAGAGGTTTGGGAGAAAAACTGGGGCAAAGATTTGCCATATCCCTTGTGCAATGCAGATGCTCCAGAAGAGTTCTGGGAAGGAAGACTCTGTAAGAATGTGTCAGGACTGAAGTCCTACTTCAGTCTTGGTCTCTTGGGTTTTATTGTCCAGTTAGCACCTTGCAATACACAAAATTCCTTTAGCACTTTTCAGTGAACTTCACACTAAATCGCAGGGTTGGACTATGATTTGGCTAAAAAATATGGTTTGGCAAAATAATCTACTGATTGTAAAAATGTTTAACTAAGAGCTTTATGGGTCAAAATACTCACGTGAAGGGAGACAATTTAAATGTCTTTGTGGGTATATAGAGCTCTGAGGAAATACCAGAAAAAGTAAATAGCAAACAACAAAGGATTTGAGGGTTTTTGTGCCTATTCTTATTTATATTTGATAATTTTGCATACCTTTTTTCACTGGCTGTTTTTGACAGTTGTATGTACGCTATGGCTACATTTCAGTCAAAAATGCATATACTATACTCAGGCTTTAGCTTTTTGATTGTTGTTAGCTGAACTGACAGTTTAAGAGGAACTCTGGCTGTCTTTTTAGACATAAATTGGACTTAGAAGCTGTAGATTTCCTGTTACAATTGACAAATTATTAATCTAAAGAGTTTTTCCTTTTAGCTAGGGAAAAACATCTCAAATACCTGTTAGGAAAAGGCACATGACATACCTGTTGAAAATGTAATAAAGACTGTGTCCCTTACACACATTCCACTTTATTTTTAACTAACATTGAGTTTATTTTTCTGCAATTAATATGAACAGTTTACCTTAGTGGTTTTGTTAGTAATGAATGAACTCTTTAGTAAGAGAAGTCCTCAGGAGTTTCAGTTCAGTTCTCACATATTTTTGGAGTTCAGCATCCCACCCTATTTGTTCCATTAGTGGTAATACAAAATATGTCTATCTACCAAAGACAGATGTGCTCCTATCTCTCCTCATTAGGGGGGGCTTTCTGTTCAAATCCTTACACTATAAAGAAAGAGATAACCATCTCATATTTCCTTGAATGTATAATGTAGTAAAACATGCACGTGGGCATTTACCAAGGAACCAGGGATTTACAGTAACACGTTACACATTACTCCTGTGTCCATAATCTCAGCTTCATATAGCATGCATAAGATACTGCCTAATTACACGGTTCAACTTCCCAGCCTCTCTTCACATTGTCATTACTTCCTAATCCAGCTTGACACAGGTTTTCTCTCAGTCTTTATTGTACCGTCTACTTTGATGTTTCAGAGATTCAGTGTGCTTCAGGCACTGACTGAAAAGCCTCTCTCCCAATAAACCGTACACTCTGAGTAACTCCGCTTTTTACCAGTCAGATGTAAACGGGGCCCAATACAAACTACAGGGAATCTGTTCTGCTCAGGACATAAGCCATGGAAACACATAAACAGACATAAAGAAAAATCTCGTTCCTGCTTGTGTGTAGATAAGCATAATAGATGTACCAGAAATGACACTGATACAGAATATTCATGATTGCTTCTTTGACCAGTAGGAACTGGTATCCCAAGCACTGGGAAATAAAGGTTAAATTCCTTACATTGTTACAGACTTTGAAAGTGATCCTGGTGAATCATAACTTCGTGTGTGTTCTAATACATATACATAAGAATAATAAACCACACTCCATTTGTCTGCTTTGCCTACCTTTTTAAAGCAAGGATTGCAGAGATTAATACATTGGAAAATGAAGTCATTAGGCACCTGCCAGTCAACAGAAATAGTATTAAAGATAGTGAGCATCTCAGAATGAAAGACAGAAAGAGAAGAACAAATCCAAGCAAAGAAAAACTCTGTAACTACATTTTACTGAGGAATGCAGCTAACTCGGTAGATGTATTATAAAGTCCCAAATGGCACACACAATTGCACACACAGCTTAATAAAGAAGTCAAGAGAGACAATGTTTCCAATTCTCTTCTTGGGCACTTTCTTTAGCCAGGCATCTCAAGGTTGGGAAGCATCAAGAAGAAGAACAAATGATAGAAGGAGGGACACTGTTATCTAAGCTAGTAGGCAAGAATGTGAAGAGAGGCCTTCATGAAAGGGAGTTCTAGACATAAAAGGAGCCAGCTGATAAAACTTTTCAACCCACAAACATCAACAAGAGAGGACAGAGGTGATTATGGTAGTGGGAGATCGCAACCTCTAACTCAAATGGCCCCCCTCAAAGAGGGCAAAACCCCGTTTGGGAAGCATATGCAGTTAATATAGAGGCTTCATTATTGCTTACTGAGGATGCGTGCTAATTTACATTAGAAGCGAGAAATTTATAACCAATCCTAAGTGTGAATAATGATGAATATGTAGTGTGCTATGAATATGCAAATATTTTATTGTATATAATATGTATCTTCATTTTACTCGGTGCACACACTAGAAGGAGCAATCCCCTGTGCACTTGGCACCAATGAAGAATGCCTGCTTCCTAAAACTCCAAATTGAGTCTTAGAGAGTTTCTTCTTGCCGCTTTTCGGTAGCAATAGAACTGGCAGTAGAAACCTGCTGCTTCTTTTGTTCCATGCCCTGGAACCTGCTGTATATCCTCAGCAATTTAACAGTGTATTAGAGTTTATGTGAGCCCTATGTATCTTTACTCCTATACTAGCAGAAAAAATTCCCAAACAAAACCAAAAAAATCCCCTCATCACCTAAAGCCAGCAAAAAACTAGAATGTTGCTGATCTGACAGTAGACAACAATGTTTGCATGAGATGAAGAAGGGAAATTGGAAATGACAATTCCTATTAGACCAAGATAGAACAAAGATGAAATTGCTCACAGACATAACATGAAATGATCAAGATAATTTAAAGCAAGAGTTCAGAAATTTGTGAAAAAATTAAAATGCAGCTACTGAAGGTTTCTCAGTGGCCACAGGCAAAGTTATTATTAATACAGCAATATCTGAAAAGGCTGTGAATCTATAAAACTCTCCTCCACAACTACCAGGGATCAAAGAAAGGCCCAGTAACATGGACCACAGTTTCCAGTGGATTGAGGGATGTCAAGAAGACATCAGACACCTTCAAGTTTAAAAGAGATGCCCTGAAGGAAGAGCCTTGGGAAAACAATTTTACGTGGAAACAGAAAGTTGAAGTTTGTGGTAGAAGACAGAAGGAATTTCTCTGCCAGAAGCAGAGGAACATACAAACCTTTAGCAGTAACTTTATCTCTTTAACTCATAGAGGTTCAGAGGAGGAGCAGATTGCTCATCTCACGTTACAGAACAGAGGGACAGGGGAAGCTTTATGTCAATGTTTTAGCACAAAGGATTGTTTAAATTTATGGATAAATGTATGAATAAATAAAATCAGCCCAACAGGGAAAGTGACACAACCTATGCAATTAGAGATGATAAATTCCATGTTATTGCATCTTTATGTACGGTAGTATCAAGAAGCCCTGAACCTAACAGATACCAAGATTAACAAAATATTCTGTAACAGACTGTTAAATAAGCTGTGTTTTCCAGACAAACAGACAAAATATTGAAATTACTTTACATTATCTGTTATTTTACCTTGAAATAGAACAAGAGATACAATTGATGCTCAGTGGAAGATTTAACAGGTCTGAAAAGCAGATGTGACCTGCAAATCCTTATGGTCAACAATCTGAAATTTTATATTACTATGATATCTCTGATAGGCAGCTGAACCAGGAGTACTGCAAAAAGGCAAGGCTAATAACTACTGATATCAAAGCACATTTTTATGTTCTTAAAAGTGCATATTGCCATGTGGAAGAGGATCTGTGTAAAGGACAGGAAACACGATAAAATCTGTTACAATTTTAGCAATGACTTTTGGAATATGTAATCAATTTGCCAGAGTAATGGGATACAATTTTAGCATGGTGTGCTGGAAAATGCTTAAATAACAACAACAAAAAAGCTTAGGACTAAACACTGGATCAACTAGATCGTCTGTGAGGAGTTTGGGATGCAATCTAAGGAAATGACAGTTGTTCAGAGGAGTTTCCCATAATAAAGTCAAGTGTATGCAAAATGCCAGCCAGACTGGCACTTAGAGCAGAGCTTTGTGGGGTTCTGCTTCTATTGCAGAAGCGTTATTTGTCTATCCAGAACACAAGCCTCTTTGTGGGAAAGAGAACCCCTTTCAGGGCTTTGAATGTAATCTTCAGAATTTCTAAATCTGAGAAAGGATCTTGTCATTCCCATATCCACATTTTCTTCTTAGACACCTTTTTAACAGAAGCAAATGCCAATATAGTGACACAAAATACAAAGCCATGGGGGGATGTCTAAATATAGCAAGTTTACATTTTCTTTGGGTTTTTGTGGTTTGTTTTTGTTGTTTTTTGTTTTTTTTTTTTTTTTTTTTACCTTTTATCTACAATTCAGCCTTTAAATAATGCTTCATTCATACACTCCTGTCTCATAAAATTCCAAGTTAATTTTGAATATCATATTTTAATAATGAAATGTTGTTTTTATCTGTGATTTGTAAAATTAAGGTTGTAAGAAGTACATAAGATGAGTAAAACAACAGAGAAATAAAAAAGTGGGTGATTTACAAATTGCAAGATTAAAGGAAAAATTATTGGAAAGCTAAGCCTTCAAACTGCCTATAGCAATTCTGATGCAATTAAACAGGAAAAAAAAAAAAAAAAAAAAAAGTGAGGCAGATTCATGTCCTTGAAGAATCTGTTGTCAAGGATGCCAGAGCTGCTTAATGTTCTGTTAAATATGAGATTATCAACATCGGATTCCAACAATCATCCTCAGGGGCTGACAACTAAGAAATGGTGTGTACATGACCTTTCCCAGTCCCACCAGATGGAACTGTGTTTAATCGAGCTTTAAGAAAAAAGGAATTTTGGTCTGCCAAGAACATGAAATGGAGTAAAGCCTTGTCTAGACAAAGGGTCCCTTTGGCACAGACTGAAATGACATTGGCATGAAGTTCTGAGGTTGTGAAAAGTGTCAGTGACAATACCACAAATACCACCAGAGTGATATATTTGATAGAGTAGAATGAAAAATACCTATCACTTTGAGTAAGCTTCCATTAAACTGGAATATATATATTTGTACACATTCTTTTATTTATCCCTGTATGTGTGAAACCACGATCGTTGCCTTTTAGTGCAACCAAATGCTGCAAGTAATTTTTGTGATGAGGGATTTCTATGAACCTTCCACAAGTAACAACTGATTGCACTGAAAAGGAAAGTTTAGAAGCAGGAAAAGGTACAGTAGAAGAAAATCTTCAGAGCTCATGACACAATAGCACTTCAGAAACACCTAGGAATCTCTCATGTCTTTTCCACAGGTGATGATACTTCTTTCTAAGCACTTCTATCAGAGTGGCTCACAAAACACCCAGGAGCTACTCTGGAAACCTTTCTTCCTCTTCTCCCTAGCCCCATAGAACACAGATGTACAGGGCCTGAATATTTTATTACATTCTCTAATAGGAGGAATTATCTATGAGTTAGACACCATTTCTGGACCAGCAACAGCACAATACTAACCCACAATAATACCATTGCCTAATTTCATTTTTATCGTGGCAGAGCAACTCTGACTGTGCATATTAATATAGTACATTTTTAACACAGTTTGTTGGAGACCCATAAATTTCCACAGCAATCCAGTCACTACCTCATCTCTAGCACAGCCAAGTGCTCAGAGGTCTGCAGGATTTATTTATGTTTTTCAACTCAGCAACAGAATGTATGGTTTGCAAAGCAAAGGCTTTTGTGTGTCCAAGAAACAACTGCAGTATCCATGTATCACTCTGTGGTAATTGTTGGGAAAGGCTGATTTTATAATGATGAATAATGCACATTTCTGGGTACACTGCAAGCACCATCAGACCTAGTTTAAATAAGAGTTTTTTGTAATCAATATGTCTTGCAATCTTCCCTAATTTTTTGTGCCATAATACAGTGACACCACATGTAAATGACAAGCAGTCTCTAAGTCGCTGATTTTCACTGGTGTTCACTTTATACATGTCATCTTTATCACTGATAGTTTTCAAGATAAACCCAAGACAACACCATAAATTAGGTCTAATGACTAACCATATATTTGACCCTGCTGTGCTCTATTACTCTGATGCTATTCTAACATTAAGTTTTGTCTAAGTTTAAGCACAGTTCATTCAACTGATTTTTAAGTGCACAGACTTTAATGGAAATAATTACCCTTTAATTTACACATTTCTGTAATTGTTTTCCTAGAGAGAATAAATGTGGTTAGCACCCTGCAGCACCAAACTCTTTGTAAGTAATCTCTTCAGAAAGATAAGGGTCAGCTGAAGAGTTTCAAGTCCCTACAAAGCGTCTAAGTCACATTTCAGGCATGTTATTACCAACTCTTGCACCATGGGAAAGCCTACGTCACCAGTTCTGAGGACAGACAACGCTATGGTCTTATTTGGAAGTAAAAGTTCAAGCACAATATTTTTACAAACACTGATCAGAAAATCACATGTATTTTCTTGTTTGTTTTACTGTGGTCTCAACTGAAAATGTGAGTCTGACATCCAGCCTTTCTCCTTCATCAATGTTTTTTTAGGTAGACAGGAAGCATGAAACTGGAAAATAAGACAATGTATCTTTCTACATCACTCTAACACTTTCTCAATCTTTAACACCAGTCATTGCAACAATAACAGACAGACATAGAACAGACCAAGTTCATAAAGCTGAGAGGTTAACATAAACCCTAGTTATAGTGATAGCTCTTATTTAGACTGATTCCTGTAATGTATGGAAATATAATTAGAAATAAATAAGGTACCAATTTTTCACCATAAGCACGAACCTCATGAGCAGAAAAGTTAGAATTTACTGTCATTGAAAAGCTGGACAGCAGTGAACATCTTGTTTACCATAAGGGATCTAAATACAAGAAGTTATTATGGCTTCATACTCTAAAGCTTGATAAAAAGCTTTCAGTAAATTAGATTTGGACCATTGGCAGCAGGGAAATTCCAGAGTTTAGTTGACCCTGAGTGAGGGTAACTGATTTCTCTCTCAAACAGATGAGTTTTCTCTGGCTTACTGACAAATATTACTGATAAAATCTTCTTTTAGGAAAAGAACTGAAAGCCTGACAGTCAAGATAACTTCTACCTTGGCAGCTATAGCTAGAGTAACCTCCAAGCTTGAAAAATGTAGCTGTAAACTGCTTCAGAAGAGTAGTTAATATCCCTTTTCTTCTCAGCACTTTGTACAGCATTTTCACCATTTATCTTAACAAAATAGGAATTGATTCCAAGGGAAAAGTTTGCTTCTTGTTAAATCAATTCTTGTTGTCTGGCTTTTCTCAAAGAGGAACTTGTAAAATATATTTCTTTCCAATTTGTAGCTGTGTTGTAAATGTTTGTATAAAATATCTTGTATAATATATTCAATTATCGCTGTTATTTATGGAGACAGTCAATGTTGCACCACATATAATCATCACAATATTGTAAATTTTCTTGAATAATTTTTTCAATGAGTAACACCTATAAATAAATTAGAAAATTTAGTTACATCTGTCCCATTACAGTATCTCCACCAGTACTTTAAATGAAGATAGATATTTGTGCTTTGGACAGCAACTTTAATTATTCATTTTTCAAATGAGCAAAAAGTCCAACATGGCCTTAAAGTAGAAGATTGTGCAGTTTCCTAGTAAAAAATAACGTATTGAATAAATGAAAAGGGTTACAGCTCAACAAACTCTTAGATGACCTTGAAAAACACATTTATATGTACTTTCATTGCAGCATACTTAATCGTCTTTTTGAGATATTAATTTCTTGTGGGATGTAGTATATTGGGAGTTTTGGAAACGGTGCTGTGACAAAGGGTCACAGCAGAAAGTAGCTAACAGTCCAAGTACTACATGAGGTCTCTTCCATAGGAAGGGTAGGAGATGGGCGAGAAAGAGAAAGAAGTAATTTTTCTGATAATACTCCTATGTACACAAGTTAGTTGTTGTGTTGTACATAAAAGCAGAACAGTTAACTTGCACATTCATGTATGACGAAGCTACCAGTTATTCCAATTCTGATATCCTGTTTTTGGTTATGCCTCTAATTTTACATTTTCCATAATTTCCCTTGCTCTGTGGAGAAGCATTGCTGTTATTCCCATTGCTAGGAAAATATACTTTGTTTTTCTGACTTAAAGTGTTCCTGAAGACCTTTGTCAAGCTATGTCAGCTTTGAAATTGGGACTTGAAATTTAGCAGGTAATTTCCTGTTACTTGAATGGATCTTTGGACTCCCCTTTAAAATCTACTAAAATTTGGCCACGATTGTAAATCTTTGAAATTGTGTTCACAAAAACAAAGTAGAAACTGTGGTAATTTCATTGTACAATTTAATTTAATTGAAAAAATTCCTTTTGTTCAAAGATTTGAAATGTAAGGAAGCACAGGATTTTCTCAGCAGTAGGCTGCACCCAGGTAACCTGAACTGAGAATAAGGCATAAAATCTAGGCAACATGAAGGAAAGGTCTTCCCAGATTAAATGCTCCACGGACAAGAGCTGGACTGGTTGAAGTAGTAGTTTGAGAATCTGAAGTTAGAAGACAATGGGAAAACATTGAAAAAACTAATCAACAGTGAAAAGTATTTGGATTAGAAAATGTTAAATAGAAACCCTGCAGGAAAGCTTAGAAATAGATTTTTAAAATAGGATCTAAATTAGATTCCAGCTCCAGAACAGTTTTGGCCTATGAACTGAAAAGGAATCCTGTGAAAATTGACTTTATGTCATGATTATACCAATCATTCAAGTATCTGAGTCATTATATATCAAGCCAGATTTTATGCATGTATGCTTATCTGTACTTATCTGGCTTGATATATAATGCATGTATGCTTATCTGTTGAGAGGGGAAAAATTTAGCTTTGAAAAACATCTTTTTTCAAGTCTTTTAACACAAATAGGCTATATTGTGAGGTTGTACTGACTTCCTGACTCCAGATGGACTGAACGAAAATGGAACTAAACTAGACAGAGTTTTGCAGAGCGCAGCCCGGTATAAGTAAACAGTCAAAAGTACATAACTAATAAATAGAGAAGCAGTTTTAAATTAGATTTTACATTTTTCTGAGTTAGGTTTCTTATTCTTTGTATTAGGAACTATTAGACAGGATGGAAGAGCAATCTAATATTTCATATTTTTCTCAAATAGTGAAAATTTGATGCAGATTAAATCTGTCAGAGAGCCAAACCTCATTTTTTACCATTCTTATCTGTATTTTCAGGCTGTTAGAAATCCCCAACAGAGACAACTCTGAATAACAGACCACCTGACAGAACACTACTCCCCTATGAGAGCTATACTCCTTATAGAACACCTTCCTTCACAGAAAAAAGTTCACATTTTGCCTTTTTTTTTCTTTTCATTTTTCAGACACAGTAGAAGAAACATATACATAACATTGAAATGTGGATCTAAATTTAAGAATTTAAAGAATTAACTTGCTTAGAGTATACCTGTCAAACCAAAATCTATGCAGAAGCACTAAGAAAAAAATTTAACGTGAAAGAAGTTACAAGCACATGACAAGTAAAACTGAAAATAGCTCCCCCTCCAAAACCCACCCAAGTGATTATCCCTTGCAAGTTCTTTCACAAATTAGTTATTTGCATTGAAAAAAATTATTTTTTTAAATAAAAGTAAAGAGGTGTTTTGAAACTAATTTTTAAAGAAGGGTTTTTTTCCCCCCACTAAAGAAAAATAAGCAAAAATAAAGAAAAATAAGGAAAACTTATACTGTGTCTGGTTTTCTCTTTAACTGATTTTGTAGATATTGTGGGAAGATCCCCACAACTTGCATTTTTCCTTGAGGAGCTTGAGTTTCATGGCCTTTCAGGGGTTTTGACCTATAAAACTGAGAATGTCAGGAGAAAGCTTAGCATCCCAAGTGATCATGTGTTTGGCAGCAACAATTCCAGTGTTCCAGGGGCAAGTGGTTTCCATGGAGGTTTTGATGCACTGAGTAACTAACACTAGTTAATCTCATCACTTTGGTAGAACAAAACCATAAAGATGGGTGGGCATTTAGCAGTAGAGGAGTAAATATAACAGCAGAGTAATTTTTGCTTAGCATTGGAACTACTACAGGCTGAATGCACAGATGAAGAGTGACAGTCAGCAAACCCAGGGAACACAAATTAATAGTTAGAGTTACAAAATGCAGAAATTTTTGGAACCTTCTCCAAAGAACTGGATAGAAAATGCACTGTGTCATACAGAAACTATAAGCAAATTCCTTCAAAAATGATTGATGCTGCTGAAGTGGAGCCGAAGTGCTTCATTTTACTTTCCTTATCTATTAAGCTTCATGGAATATATTTTTGCTACATGCAATAACCAATTTATACAAAATATTAGTCAAATATGAAAAATATCCATTTTGGGGGTACCACTGTAGAGAAATCAGCACAGAAAGAATTTACTCTTCTGAAATCTGTGAAACCATAAGAGATCAAAAAAACTGATTCTTGAAAATCCTTTACTGGATGTTCATAGCAATTTTTCTGCCTCTACACGTATTTCAGACTATATTAAAGTTTAGCTCTCCAGTAGTCTGGAGCTGTTTTATACTGTCGTGCAATGCTGCATTCAGTGGCACTTTTTTCAAAATATGCGGCCTGATTTTTCAAAATATGAAGGTGAGTGTGAAAACATCGATGTTACTTAAGCTGCATTTTAAGAGGATGATGAAGAAAGAATTGTAAAAGTACAAATTCTGTTTGCTTTATTGGAGACAATTGACAGGGGAATGTAAAATGATTAAAAGATCTAACTGGACAATGGGAGTCAAGTCAATTGAAACAGCTCAGATTTGTAACAAAGTCTGATGGAAAAATGAGTAATGTCTTCTACAAAGAAGCAGGGATTAAGATTCGATTATTCACCAGACTGGCTGGCTGCTTCCAGGACACATATATGGTGGTTGTCTGAGCCACTTCTCCCCTGGGAATGGAGATGCCACTTTACCGTGGAAGACAGGGTCTCGCAGAGGGTTAGGCAGAGCTGTACCATCCCCGGGTGGTCCAGCTCTGATATCCTGCTGCTGACTCTTGTGAAAGAACTGGAGTCTATGTGCTCATCCTGCTCTCTGCAAAGTTTCACTATGGTAATTTAGGATCAGGATGTTGTCCATTCTGTCCTCATCAAGGGGAACTGACAGTTGACAGAGGTGGCTTCACCCGTGTTGCTCTTGGACTGCAGTGCTCAACAGCCCGTACTCTGCACTGCTGAAAGTCTGGGTGGCAGCCTCCATGTTACAGTTGGGATAGCATTTATTCATATTATCTGAAGATTATTGTTTTGCGGATAACAATAAGGAGGACTCATTCTGCATTTCTGCTATCCTGTGACCAAGGAAAGATTAAAGGTTGCAGAAGAAGCCAAGAGACGATTTTACTACATATGAATTGCCCAGAAGGTTAGATTTCTTCACAGCTGTTATAAAAGTCAGCTACTGTGACACAGCAGTTTGCCTAAGGGATTCACTTAAACTAAAAGATGTCTTTCAATAACTATACATGTGCTAGTAAAAAACAACAAAAAAATGAAAATCAAAATCAAATCAAAAGGCAATTAATATTTTATGGTAATAAATGTCTCATTTTCAGAATGCAATTTTGTGAATGGATAAATTTGCGCATCATCTGAAAAAGAGACTGAAAATCCTTTGACATTTAATTTTTTTTTCTCCTCACAAAAAAGCTCTTCATTATTAATAGGTCTTATTAAACTAACAGCAGCAGCAAGCAATTTCACTCTGTAAAAACAGACAGGTAGAAGCTGACCTTTATACTCTTTGAAAAACTAATTTATTCATATTATCTGAAGATTATTGTTTTGCGGATAACAATAAGGAGGACTCATTCTGCATTTCTTACGTATTCTAAACTCCTGGTGACTTTAACAATGAAAATTATCATCAAGGGTTCTTCACAGGGAAACAGGAATTGGCAGAAAATGCAAGGCAAGCCCCAAGTAGCTATACATTATGAATGTATACTGTGAACCATCACAACTGTGTTTTCTTGTTAAAAGTAGCTTTCACGTGAAATAGCTATTCAGAAAAATAACCAGCATATGATTCACTGCCTTCACTTGAATGTGACAGGTAAAATGCCTCTGTGTGTATTAACCTAATTTAAAATAATGTTGTAGAAACAATAATAAGAGGCAGGGTTTTTAACCTAAAGTTCATTTTGATTACCCCAAAAATATTATTCTTAACAGCCTGTGCTGTCAGAAATTTGCTTTGGTGCTGAAGCATTACATGGCATTGCATGTATTTTAAATACATATAGGAAAAGGGGAGTAAAGAGGTTATCTGTCTCTAGAGCAACATATCCTGCACACATTATGATTACTGTCGTACCCCCAGCTCACTGGGCAGTGGCCTGGTTGGCTATTTGTAATATGGAGCCAGCATGAGACTAAAGGTTAAAGTGTGGTAAAATATAGCTTTAGATGGCTACAAAGATGCTTTGTAGATCCAGTCAGTGAATGGCTATAGGAAGATAAGGCAGCACCACTCTGCAGTACCTAATGCTTAGAGAAAACAGAAAAGTCTAATCCAATAAATATTGACAGAAGTTGTACCTTTTCAGTTAGCTTTGACAATGACCTTAATTAAATCAGCTTAGTTCTGGAGATTAATAATTAGTCATAGTTTCTTTTCTCCTTTTTATGTGATAGTTTTTAATTAGAGTCCCTAGTGGTGTTTCAGGAACAATATTTAGATCACTCTTGCTCCAGGAAGCTTTTGTTATTTTTGATTACAATGTACAACAACAAAATAAATTAAATCACCATTAAAGGGTTCTGTAAGCAATCTTCAGATCATTTTGACTCAACTACATTTTAAATAGATTGTTGAAGTATGGTCATAAACTGTCACGTGATGTCTTTGACATATGCACTTACTGAGTCCTGCTTTCATCCTTTAAGCCTATTACACTTCCACTGCATACTACTCCTTCATGCCTTCATAATCCAGTACCTTATCATATAGTCATATAATTTTGAAGGAGAATCTCTGCAATCAGTCCCAGCCCAGACTTTCTCATTAATCTGTCTCTTCCAGGAACAGCTGTAAATCACAAACCTCTGAATTCATTTTTGCTATTTATTTTTTAATGAATTAACAAATTAAAACACATTGCATCAAAAAAATGCTACTTCTACTTACTGATTAAATTAAAACACTACCTGCTACCATAACATCAAGAAATGCTTTTTTTCTGAAATTAATTTTAACTCTCACTTTAGTATAACAACTTGGCCTTTTACGTGTTGCTTTACATAGAAGACAAGAAATAAGGTATCACTGAGCTACTCAGGTTGTTCCCATCTTCCTCTCATTTGCAGTTGACAAATATGGCATTTTTGAGAACCACAGGATGACAGCTGTAGTGATTGAAGAAAAAAAATCTAAGCTTTCAATTCTAATTTAAAATAGCACTTTCAGAGATACTTTCTATCTTCTATCCTGCAGTTGAATGACAAGCACCTGATTGGTGTCAAATGTATGTAGAACTGACAGACATTAAATGGAATAATAGTTGTTAAGCATTTAGTGTCAGTTGGTCTTCCACAAAACAAGCTGAAGTAGCTGATTGCTAGCTGAAACTATGATCACATACTGGCATTTTGAGGGGTAGGAGAAATTTGCAACTCAAATAAAAAATTATCTGCAGAAATAGATAGTTTCTTAGAAAATTCCAACATCTATTGCAAGAACATAATCACAGTACTATGGAAAGTAAATATGTGGTATACTTGCATTCTTCATTACTCATAGAATATGCCTTCCTTATTTTGTTAAAAATATCATGTTACATGATTGATTTCAAGAATCTGATGTACATTTGCACATTTAAAGATATGGTAATCCAAGGAAGATTAATGATTTCCCCAAAGCATACCAGTCAGGAACTGGTTTTAGTTGTCATTAAATTACTAAATGTATTACTATGGTCACACAAATCACTCAGGTTGCCCTCCATTGTCATCGTAAAGCAATGTTTCAGCAACAGGAAGTTTATTAATTGGAAAAAAAAATTTGCAAGAGGACTCATACACATATACAGTTGTATGAAAAAATCAGAGCGTAATTCAGGTCTATAGAAGAACGTGAAAAGCAGGCACTATAGACATCTGACTTCTGACTCACGCTGAGGTCTTAAACAGTTCTCTGTGGCTTAACTACTGTACAAGCTTAGTATGACTATTTTCAAAGAGCTTTCCACCCTACTATTATATTTAAGCAGACAGGTATGGGTGAAAATTTCAGAAGAGGTGACTCTCACATAAATGTTCTCCATTAGGAACTGCCCACTATTGATTTTATCTGGAACCCAGCTTAAAGAGTTTGGTATGTCTGTCTGCTTTTAAACCTTCCATAGTCTTTTCTTGAAAAGTGCAAACTACTTTGGATGACTAAAGTATAAATTTATATTAAAGGAATACATATGGGATATTGAGATTTGAAATTAATTCCTTCGATTTCCTTCTTTTTTTCTTGCTATTCTTGTAAGTTTTAGGAATAAAAAACATAATTTAAATGTAAAGCATTTATCAAGTATTAAAACAGATATTAAATAAGATAATAAGTAAACATTAAATCAGAGAAAACTTTACCATATTCTGTCAACTCACATTCCTACCATTGCCATGAATTCCTGAGTTTTGGTTCTGTGAAAAGATTGCATTTTCAGTTTTTCTCCATAACCACTAAAGGAAAATAAACAAAACCTCAATGCTAACTTATTAACTTATTCTTCCTTCCTCCTTTTCATAATGAGCCAGAAAGACTTATAGCAAAAATCTTCTATATAATTTTCTAGGAACTACAGTTTCAACTCAGAGAAATATTTTGCAAGAAGACCATAACTGCAAAGAAAGCTATAGAAAATATGAATGATATTACTTATCATTTAAAATATATGAGTGGAGACAACACATTTTTTTTTTCCATTCATTTTTAGAATTAGACTCTCTTAACCATTCCCAAATAGATTCCAAAGCAGAAGCAATGCTCTAATTTATGAATTCAATTATAATAGGATTAAAGTTATAAAACTACTATTAAGTTCATTTTTTCTCAGAAATGTGCAACTGTGTAGTACAGTATTAATACACTGTGAATCACTTGGTGTTAAATAATGCTTCTTACTGCCTGTAGGGTAAGACTAGTCTTTATTGAAATAAGAATGAGGGATATTATTCAAAAAACAAGTCTATAAAAACTTTTCTCAGTGTAAAGCAGTTTAATGTAGTTTCCAGGCAGCTTCCTGTCTATCTCAGTACGCTACACTCCACACCAAAACTTGTATAAATTAAGTACCAGGGCATGCTTTAGACTTGCCTGGATTCATCTCACTGAAGAGACTGATCATACAACTTAAAAGTCCTAAAAACCATCAAATAAAATAAGATTTTTTGCTGAGGTTAAATAGCATGCGAAGAACCAGCAGTGTTTAAACTGCATTTTTAAATGTAGGTGTCTAAGCTGGGTCACAAAGATCAATATCTAGGAATTTGAATTGAGGTGGCCTGATTTTCAGAAAAATTTATTCTGAAATATGCCACAATTCTCATAGTTCAACACTTCTAAAAAATAGAGCATCTTTATTTATATTCTCACGTTGCCAACTATAGGCTCCTTTGTTTAAATGCAGTCATTTTCAAATGTTCACTTATCATGGAACACAGTAAATAAGAATAACTATACTTCTCTGGGAAAATGGCAACAACAGAAAATCCTAAACAGTTCAATTTTTTTGGTGGTGTTCCCCCTACCCGCCGAGTTCCTTCTGTTTTTTGTCTTGATGGCCATGTATATGTGTGCACACATACATATACATAACATTTAGTAGAGCAAAAAATGAACAACAGCTATAGCTTGCTTCCCCTGAGCCTGTGAAGTCTGTTGTATTTGTCCTTCAATCTTACCTACTCTTAAAAGACTGCTAACATCATCAGGTCCTTAACAAACCCTGCTGTGATTCCTTCCTTGCAGTTCCTTAGGTGTTTAACTTTCTTAATGAATTAACCCATGATTGTTCTAAGCCCTCCTTTAAAACTGCATTTAAAATGTGCTTCCATTGCAACGTCTCTGGGCCTGGTTGTGACCTACCTATATAGCACACACAAAATCTCCACTTGCCTTTGCATGTTGTTGCATGCAAACGTTAGGTTGTTTACCACCTCCTCAACTCTGGAGAAGAGTTGAGGACTTGCTCTGTCCTGCTTTCTATTCGTGTAAGCATTGCATTGAATCTCCTCTCTCTCCCTCCCGTCAGATGGCCCTGATTAGGATGTCATGCAGAGTGAAGAAAAGGTGAGCTGCCACAAATATTGACCTGCTGCTACTTGTTCCTTCTCAGCAGCAGAGAACTAGAAATGAGATTGCTGCTCCCTGAGTCACCAACCTTCTCTCCGGCTGCTTCTGCAGCAGTACAAATAGAAACAGCCCTTGAACTATAAAGCCTTTGGGCAGAAACTCTCTTATTTTTAAAATAATAACCAAGAGAATAGACACGACTACTGTCCCTGGCTATACAAATAATACAAAATTGCACAATTTAGCAAAATTCATAAAAGCAAGAATTTGCTACTAAGCATTTTACTTAATTATGACTTTTCAGATGCTTCTATTCAAGCGTTCGTCCATGAGATACGTTTAACCTGGCACAGATAAGAGATCTGAATAAAAGCTTTTAATAACACTATTTTCAGCAATTTCATCTCCATTTGGAAAAAAGCTAAAAGCACAAATTCATAGTAATATATGGGTACACAGTGAAGCATCCATTCACTGGTATTACTTTAAGGCTCTCTATTTTTATAAAAGCAGCCTATACTTTTGTGTTGATTGCCATCTACAGAATATGCTATTTTGCGCACAATATTCTGCTGAGAGAATAAAATGATGGACACATATTACCTCTGCTATATAGTATAACCTCTGTATGTAGTACAACGCATTAGACTTGTTCACCTGAGAAAAGCAAGTAGAAAAGTTACAGTTTTCTGATATATTTGAGAATCAGGGGCTGAATCCAATCCCAAAATGATTATTGCGAGTTAATTGATTGGGCTCCATTTAGTGACTTCAATAATGAGGATGAAAAATTACTCCAAGGGAGAAAGAACTGGAAACAAATTTTTTTCAGCAATGTAAATCATATAACTTATTACTGAAATATAAAAAAGAAACATTTATTTGCAGTGCGTCATTATTGAAACATAACAAGGGAGAATCTATCTGCAATGTTAAACTATAAAAAGATTCCTTTGATTTATTATTTATAATATATTTTACAAGTTTAAATCAAAATTAATTCTATTTCTTATGTTTGGGAAAACAGAATCCTGTAGAAAATCCCCACACTTTCATAACGAAATAGCATCTTGTGCTGAAATTAAAAGTGCATTCATATTACAAATAAGTGTTATTAAAAGACTATTCACTCGAGTAAGCAGATGAGAAATAGGGCCTGTATTTTGGAATATTTCAAAGGAAATACAAATCAACAAAGAATTTTTTTAATTTGCAGTCTGTGAAATACTTCAAAACCATCTACTTGCACTTAGTACACGACAAATTGAAATCTAAAGTTATTTTCCATATATATTTCGTTGCATATGTGTATATATGTATTCTATGGGCTACATATCTCATAAAGGAGTGTATTCCTCTCTATACATATATGCATATGAGTTCAAATAAATTCTATTGCTCATAATAAACAAAACAGAAACAGTAAGGTTTGTCTTAAAAAGAATAGGTAATATGAAGCATTTATAACTGAATAAGATATATAGGAGTACCACATAAGATACTTACTATGCTACAGTAGCAATCTTACTGTAATTTATTCTATAATGTCTTTTTATTGGAATCTTAGATAGACTACCGGTTTTCTCAACAAGAAAGTATATACTATTCCTAATAAAAAACAAAGTCTCGGGTATTGACTGATGCCAACACATTTCTGGCCAGATTCAGAGTGCCTTTTTTGTTTAAAAAGTCTCAACAGGTTGAAGCTATTTATAACTCTATTGCTCACCATGATCAAGCTTCAAACTTGGGCTCTAGTTTTGACAGTGACATTAAAAGAGATCTATCAATGTGTGTCTCACTACTCATATGGCCTCACTACTTTAAATGCAATTTTTAATCTATTTACTCACAACAGCCAGTGAGTTAACTAATACAAGCTCCACGGTTTTCTAGAAGATTTCCTAAAGTCACAATGGAAAAAAATCATAATGAGGGTTCCTGAATGCCAATGCAGCTTTCTTACTATTTAATTGTGATTCTTTAATTTATGTAATTGAAGTTGCTGATAATTGGTACCCATCTGACAGAGAAATAATGAAGCACCTTATACACAAACTACAGAAGAAATAGAAAGAAAGTCTGAATGTAGATCAGCCCATAGTCTAAGGATAATAATAACACATACTCTTGTAAAAAATAACTAGCAGTAAGTATTTCAATGTAAACAATACCACTTCTCTACAGCGTATTGAAAGTGATATCTTTCACCAGCAGTGATATTTCACATCAAATGGACTATTCTTCTGTTATCTCAAAGGGAGGAATTCAGATTTTTGCTTCACAAACATAACTTTGGAAGACAAGTGCTGACCTACCCATTTTGCCTTAGCTCAGATTTTGTGATATGTAGAATCTTTTATTGAGAAAGGAATCTAAAGAATTTACAGTACAAGAAGGATATAGATCAAATTGCTAGTACATAGGCTAAGCATTATGGCTGCATTTTTCAGATATAGCTAGGTTGAAACCAGTGCTTCTGTCACTGAGGATATCTGGAGAATCACAACTCAGTAAGGTGTTCCCCATTAGATCACGGGGGAATATAAACTTTTTTTGAGCATGGAATGCTACATTTCATCTCCTTACACAGGAGTACATGCTTGAATGTAATATGATTGACATATGACATATAAAAATCTAATTCACTGAAACTCATGAGCCTTTCTGTTTACTTTCCTAATTACTCTATTTTATTTCAAAAATTTTGGGGGGCTCTCCTTACCTCGCTAATTATTCGTTTGGTGATAGATCACTAAGCAAACTAAACTTATTTTCCCCCCTTACTTCTCAACCTTATCTTCTCTCCTCTAATTCCTCTAATTTCACTCTCCCACTCCAAACCCAGCAGTTTTATCTGCAAGGAGCAAACTTCCTTTGGGAGCATCATGAAACAGTCACTGAATGGTTGCACTTCATTTTGGTTTGACTCATTTCAGTGAACTTCGATCATTATCCCTCCTTCTAACTTTTGAAAGCTGTTGTCTGAACAATGATTTGTTTTATATGACATAACTTATTCCTTCTTAAGTGATTAGTGGAAGGCTGAAAATGTACCCAAAATATGGGCAGACGTCTATCAGAAATATTCAAGGTCTGTTTACCTATATACATATCCAAAAATCAGGCAAATGCTCACATGGAATCCATCCATCTACTTACAGGCAAATATAAAATAATCAATCTGCACAATAGCCTACCATTTTAATATAGAAATATAGACTATTCAGCAGTAACACTTTACAGACAAATAATTAATTGATCAGTAATGATAATTTTTTTTAAAACACTAAAAGTGACCTACTTGCACCTCTATCAGACCTTCCATTATACAGTTGTCCCCTTGGGATACCACAGCCATTAAAAGTTACTTAGTGTTAAAATTTGGTACACAAATTCTTAATTTTAGATTATTTCTCTGTCTTTAACAAATGCACACACATGCATACACACATGCACTCAACCTACTGTTAGGCTATTTCTAAAAGTTCATGGACTACAAACTTTGGAAGGACATATTACATTTCTATAAAAGGAGCAGTATGATTTGTGCTTCTTTATACTGCTATAGTAACATGAAGCAGTTATACAGCATTAAGTGTTCAGATGAGACTGCAAAACCAGCTTTATGGCTGCTTTTGCAATTTTTCCCAAAGGTAATTCCGTAAGAATTTTTATTATGAGCTAAAATGCATACTAGACAATGAAATTATAGTGTAATGTCTTTAAATCATGTTATTATTTTCACATTACATGGAACAGATTCAATTGCTTTGTAAATCTTGATGTTTCATATGGGTCTGCACGTAATCAGATACATAAATTCCTACAAAATTCACAGTATCTCCCATGTCTCATTAATATCAAAGGTCAAAGAATTCTGGTCAAAAACTGTGTCAAACATGGAAAAAATAATTTAAGAAGTCAAGAGACCAAAGATGACTCCATTATTTCTACATCAGTGCACTATTACGGACGTTTTATTTCATTCAGTCATTCCAACATTGTGCATATTTAATCTTGTTCTATAATGTCACTTTAGGCAATGATTATTTATGTCTTTGCAAATATCATATTCTAACAGTAAAACCTTCTAGATTCTCAACTCTGAAGTAAATTAGTGATTAGGCAATGCTTTTCTCTCCTCACCTATACTCAGTTGACTGAGCGTAGTTATTTTTCAGAAGCGTATTTTGTCATACCAAATCTCTGTCATCTTAAAATGAATTATTTTATGCAGAGCTATATTTTAAAAGCAGCCTGAGTCTGAAGCAGTGGCAGAGTGCAGAGGGAAAATGCCTAAGCAGGACGTTCTGTAAGAAGCTTCCTGTATCCATGCTCTAGGATGTACACTGGTTAGGTGCAGACTTTGCTACAGGTATCAAATACATGTTACCTACTGTTATTTTGGGTGTTTGTCTCCATATTCTGGGAGAAAATACCTCCTTCCCTTTCAAATGATATGTAATTTTGGCCAGCAAAGGCTGTCATAATTGATTACTGACTGCTTTCTGTGTGATCTTTCCTTCATCTTCTGATTTCCTTTGTTGATAAAGAACCCATTTATTTTAATATTCTGTAGTTGTCAGATGGAGGGTTGGTCATTGTTCATACCAGTAGTATATCCTGATAAAACCTAGTACTCTATTCTTCTTTGAGTGCTAATTCAAATATAGTTTACTCCAGTTGCTTCCCAAATGTGTTTGTACTCAACACAGGTATTCATAATGTACTTGAACAATGACAGTAAAATGTTCCTGAAAAGGGGCATCTGAACTAGTGGAGGCAAAAGTGGTAAAAACCCAGACATCTTTGGATGAATGATCTGCTTAAGGTTACTACTCAGCATCTTTTGAAGAAACTTCAAATGATGCTCAAAAGTAACTATATCTTTGCAAAGAGAAATACAAGGAAAAGCTGTCCTACCTGCTTGCAAATAATCCCTCAGTCTAAAATGACTATCACTAAGAATGTTTTCTTGCAAAAAAAAAAACAAAAACAAAAAAATCCAAGACTAGGAAGACAGAAGTCCAAGAGGAGGACCTAATGATTGACTGGAAGGGTTCTTGCAGAGCAGTGTGGCCAAAAGGAGCCCTCCCCAAGTTAAGGTGTAAATATACTGCCTGATCCTGAGCCAGAGAGTAAAGTTTTAGTACAGTGGGTGAGTGCATACTAAAAAGAAATGTTTTATCTAAGCAGTCCAAAAAATTCATAAGGCCTCATCCTTCTGTGAACTGTCATGTGAAGAGATGGCACATAAGTTGCCCTTACAGAAATCTTCCTGGTTTCTACCAGTATTTTTAACATCTCTTAAATATTTCTCTCCACTTTTCACACAGTCAGTATCTAAACTTTGAATTCAGTCTGGTATGGATCTAAAATGACCTATTTTTCAGTGATTCAGATGATCTGGATATTAAAATGCCCCAGAGAAGTCCATGGGAAGCAGCTGATGAAAAGGTCTCCATAAAATAATAAACTCTTCCTGAAAACTCTTAAGTAAATCATCCCATTTAATTCCTAGTTCGATAAAAGCAAATATTTAGGCTGATGCATGATTTCTCTGATTTTGACAGGAAAGAATGATTTTTGCTCTTCTTTATCAAGCACATTACTTTACACTTGTATGTCATTTGTGCATCTTATCATTAGGTCCAGGTACAAAAGCCACTAAAGCAAAACAAAACAAAATTTTCAGTTTCAATATGTTAAGTTTATAGTCTTATTACATAAGAAGGTTAGTCAAGTCAGTGCTTCCCAAACAAAATCGTGCTCCCAAGTCTAGAAGAGTCTAGTTTTTGAGGGAAGGTGAAGAGTAAACAGAACATCTTCAACAACCCTGAGCTGGATGTAACAGGTGGTTACAAGTTTCAGTAAGTTGCAACCCATCTTTCACCCAACATAAGAATATAGAAACATGTATGTCCAAGAAGACATGTCCTTATAAAGGAGTATATTAAAATTCGCACCTCAACTTTTATATCAACTTGGATCAAGACTGGATTTAAAGCAGTAACTTCAACTTAATGCAGTTTTGCATTTGGTCTGAAGTAACTATTCTCTGCTGCGCAATCCATAGATACTGCTATAGACTGACTTTCCTACAGTGACCTTGAATCCAGAATCTCTGTCAAGATTTACAAAGAGGGTTGAGGAGACACCCAAAGAAAAAAGGTAATCCAGTTTGTTCAGCTCTGAGGGGAAGAATTATGCTTCTGGAAAGGTAATGTTTGAACCTTAACATCTTTCATCTAGCCATATTCAGCAAATAAACAATCTATGTGCACAGGTGCTAATATATTTGATGCTGAAGGAATTATTAGTTCTCATTTCTGGTGAGAAAGATTCACTGATGATCACAGGAAACCTAACACTACTATGCACTTTGATGCCATCAATTGGCACTCGGATATCAGCATCCATGAACAGAATTTTTTGAGGAAGGTGATAGATACTTACTCAGAATAAAGTACTTTCCTCAATCCTACAAGTGTCTCTGGAGAAGAAAAAGAAACAAGTAGGAAATGCACCTTTCACGATGTGAAAATTGAACAGCTTACTGACAGCAGACCTGAATGAGGTGTTATAAGCAGCAGCTGAGAAAAGGCAAGGGGACACGTGCTGCTGTATAGTATATTCCTTACCTTTCTGTTTATTGTGGAGTTATGCTACATTGCCTCCCTTTTGGCTGAGAGGTGATACAGGAGAGGGAGTGCCACAGGAACATCTGTTGGAAGCTGGACTTGTAGCATAGCCACTAGGGCATGGGTAGGACATTCAAATTAGGATAATTCTTATCAGCCATAGGTAGACAAGGAGAAAATTCCCTTGCTTTTCTTAGAAAAATATGAAGAAACAGAGAATTTCTCAGTATCTTCTCAGTCTTTCCCCATATAATTCATTTTCTAAGGGTGAGAGTCATACTGCACTCCAGGCAGTACTTTAAACCTTACTGCTTTTGCTAAGCTGTTATGGTAACTAACAAATAGTTAACACAGATGGTTGCAGACAGACCTAACCTTATCCTCTCTGTGCTTCTAAGTATCCGAGCTATGAAAGGGGCCACATTTTAGCATATTAGTGTGACAGAACAGACAAATGCACTAACATGACTTCTGGACTAGAGGTGGCTTCTGTCCATCCAAATTAGACTAGAAACAACCAAAAAAAAGGTCTTTCTGTACCTGCACAGAGCAGATAGACCCTAAGACAGAAAACTATCTCTATTTAAAGAAAATACCCTCCTTCGCCAATTTCCAAATTCTAGCCAAAGCAAGAAATTACTCTATTTACTCTCAAAGCTGACTCTGCAGCCAAATATGTTTATTGATAACTGTAATTGAACCACTCTTTGCTTTGCATCACAGTAAGAGAAACTAAGGATCAAATATTCCTACCTAGCCTTGATGGCCTATTGAGTTGAAAGACATGTAGAGACCAGTGGGTCCTACTAGCCAAAAGATGTTGAGTTTGTGGGACATTCACCTATGACATGAAATTTATATCTGAATAAGCATTCGAAAGGTAATAGCAAGCTCTGGAAAGTGTTAGAGATTAGTGGAAGGAAAAGGGGAGGAATAGCAGGGCCTAAAATAGATTGTAACATTGGTTGATTATATTCACAAGCAAAAGAAAAATATTTCTGTATGAGGTGTTACACTTCAAAACATAATCCATGCATGATCAAGTAAGAGGCACAAAGCTTGTCCTTTTAAAGACTTTGATTTATGCAGTCCCCTGATGTTTACAAAGTTGCCCACACATATTTACATAATCTCACCGTATAGCTACCTTTTGACAGATATTCTAGACACACAAAGTGAATGCTTCATTTTGCCATCTCTTCCCTCCAAGTTTCTGATGGATGAATTCCCTCTAAGCCTGGTGCTGCTACTTGATTGCTCTGATCCTTTGCTTCAGTTCTGATTGCCCTCCTCTCCTCCCCTTCCAGCTGAGTAACAAAACAAAAACTTTGGAGGGAAGCTACCCAGCAGCAAAAGTTTCAGGTAAGGAAGCTGGAGGGAAGATATTGATCAGTGTCAAACCACTTTCAAAGTAATGGAAGCAGAGGGAAAGAAGAGTTTCATTCTCTTCTAGTAAAAGTGGTATTGATTCAATTCTGTCCTTATAACTGAAATAGATTGCTGGCTCCACTGAAGCCAGTTTTCTCTTCATTCTGGTCTCTTTCCTGCTTGTTGGAAAGTGGAGGATGGATGAAGTAGAACAACATAGTCCCTAGGCTAGGACACGGGATCAAATCAGGTTCCCTGTCCTGCCAAATGTTGAACACTGTAATAAAACTAAGCAGACTGCCTGGATTCTCCTACTTTCCCATGGAGGAGTAAGAGCAAGTCATGCTTTTCTTCACTGTAATTCCTTTGCTATGTAAAGTAAAGGAGGATGGTTGTCATTATAGCACAGTGAGTGACCCATCTTTTTGCTTGTTCAACTGAAAGTCCATTTTTGCAGGAGAGATGACGGCGCATGGCAAAGAAGTCGTACTGGCTAGAAACTTCCAGGAGCTATGTTAAAGAAGAAATTTTTTCTGCAAGTGTACTATTGATTTATCTTTGTTCTTTTTAAAAATAATACTGAAAGTGCCTGGAATACAAGATGTAAGGTATTTTATATCTCTTTGTAAATGACTATAAAAATAAACAATAAAAAAGCTGTTGCATTTTCACAGTACAAACAGATTAAGGAGTAGTAAAGCTGAAGCTACCTCTACACTTCTGCAGGCAGAGAGGAAAAGTGAACTGGACGGATGGAAACACTCCAATTACTCAATCCATGATGCTTTCATGGATCACTTTGGTTCTGCTCCCATTTCTGCTGCTGACTCTTGGTTTGGGCTTAGACAAGTCGCTCTGCTCATAGAAGCTGTCCCAATGCTTCATCACAACCTCACTAAAATCAGTGGAGTTATAACAAGTTAGCAACTAAGGATTTGTCATTTAGCTGTCTTCTCTGTCCTGTGTTGGCAAACATCAGGACAAGCACATTGCCCTACCTTTCAGTTATATTTTCAAAATAAGTCAATATATCAGGGATATTAAGACAAGCATGCTAAGGCATCAGAAAGCCTAACTATGGGAACAAATTTGTTTCAGTATATGGCTCATGCCCTGCCTCCACGGGGTAGATGGAGAGGGCTCATTGTTCATTTTGGTTTCAGGATCAACACTGGCCATTCAAATATGGCCCTCCTTGTATATCAACAGAAAATCTGTCCTTGCATTCAGTAGGAAAATGGCAAACCATTAGTTCTGAATAACCTATAAAATATCCCTTAATCATTTGAGTCAGAATACTTTTTTAAAGGTAATGGCAGTACCCAAACATGGAAGAGTTAAATAGCACAGATCAGCCTTAGGGGAACTGGAAATCCCTTGAGTCACTGGAGCTATTCACCCTGTGGATGTTATAAATATATCCACTGTACCTTATAATGTTTAATCTGTTTAGACATCAGTTTTATGTTGCTAGGTACTTTTGAGTGAAATTATTACATTATCATGTGAGGAAATGCCTTGGCACTAATGGGTGCATTAAAATAAGAAGTTATACCTTGATTGATATATCATCTTGAACTGATTATTTATATTAAAATCAGTATAATTTCTACCAGAGGGATTTTTTTGAAAAAAAAAGATGATTTAATATAGTTGAAATTACATGAAACGTTTTCCCACAGATTTAATGGCAATATCATCCTGTGAGAAATCAAGAAAGGGATCAAACTCTACATCTGCTAAAAAACAATATTGCATTTTAATCTTTTCTCCTACCTGTTACCATGTGTTATAAAGTTGAAGCTAACACATACCTAGTAAGAGGATTTTTTAGATGTCAAAAATGCTGCACATCAAGAGCATAAAAAAACCCCAAAGTGAGCACTGTTATGATGAAAAAATTACCCATTTGTTTAGAATTCAAAAAGTAATTTTACAATTCTATAACCAATGCATTATATAGCAATACAGCCAATGTTATATATTCTCACCACACACAGTTTTAAGGATGATTTATTTCAATAGTTCAGTAACTATAAAAGTGCTATGCTAAAGATTTCACATTTTATCAGCATGCTGAACAATTTTATGAGGTGATGATGTGAATCTACATCCATCAAAGATCCTACTCCATGATGAAAAGTTAATGTTTCAGAAAACTGGAGTGCTCTCCTTGGCTATGTGATTCTGACTGAAAGCAGTTCCACAGCAAAAAGGATTGGTTTGGGCTCATATGTACAAACACACTGACAAAAGCAAGTATTTTTTGAGCAAGGTCTTCAGTGAGTGAAGAGCTTTTGTTTACTACAGCAGTCGACACGACACATTTTGTTAAAAAGTTTAAAAGTTGACAGCAAAGGATCTCATTAATAACTTTACTGAAATAGCCTATTTCTACAAAATGTGACAAAAACCTCATGTTGTATAGAAATAAAAATCCTAATAAATTCATGTGAAGCCCACTTTGAGAGCAGATGAAATTACACGACACATATAGTGGAGAGCAGATAGGAATCTAAGCAAGCAAACAGGAATTTTAAAACATATATGCATTATATATATTTTAAATACCCATATTTAATGTTGGTATCTATGCCTTTTTTTGAAAGGTGTTGAGCAGACTTGATCCTAAAGCTTATCCTGTAGCAACAGTGGTTTGCATTTATCTATGAAATGGATTTTTCAAACACAGATACTGATACAGAACAAAATAATTGCATCATAAATCAGAAGAGCAAATCATGTTATAAACACCAACTGAACTAAGCTCCACTTAATCTATCAAGTTTTGTACCAGTGAACAGCTTTCGAAGGCAACTGCCAGACAGGCGTTATGTTCGCCATTTTCAGTCTTTCTAATAAACACCCACCCACAGACACTTGGAAATTCATTGTAAAATATAAATCTTATGTTAACATCTACTTCTGTTTTCAGTAACAAAGTAAAACCAGCAGAAGCAAACCAGGATTTTTAGTCTGAATGTTATTTTCACTTTTCAAGCCTTTTCATTTCACAGCTTTTATACCTGATGATCTCTAAGTCTATTTTAGCAGATTAGACACCACACCTACGAACAGCACAAACTGCAAGTGACCACTTTACCTTCTGAAAAATCAATCAGTCCCAGCAAATGAAGCAGCTTCAGAGATGCAAATATAATCACAACAATACCCACTGTTTGCAGTCCCTCTGACTCCCACTCGAGAGTCAACATTCTTCCAACAGGCAAATCATTCCAGTCTTCACACCAGTTCGCAATCAGAGGGAAATTAGAGGATTTTACCAAGAGTTTGCTTTGAAGAAAGTTGCAGTGATGTAAAGCAGTGCTGCACTGAGCTCTGACAATTCACCAGCCACTCTAGCTGAGACAAAAATATTAGATGAAGCCTTGCATCTCATGCTTCTCTAAGCATTTGATTTCATCAGCAGCACGTCCTCTTAGAAGGCTGAGGTGGACCATGAACCCCTGGGTATGACATTGTATCTGGTGAGTAGCATTACTTCAGAGCTGCTGGAGGAACATCTGTGTCGGAGCTGGAGACTTGGCTGTGTCAGTGCCAAGAAGAAATGCTCCCTGGAAACTTGCACGAGGGAGCACGCTGCTATCAGCACTCTGCACTCCAGTGCTTCCAGACCCAGGCTTTATGATTCTCCTCCAGCTTTGCAGCCCTTCCCCAGCTTATCTTAGCACAATTTTTGTTAAGTTTGACAAATGACAGTTTGCTACAGACAGACATCTGTTTTCACGTGTGCTAAATGCTGCATGTCAGAAAACTACTGCCCTCTGCATTAGAAAGAATAATGTTCAGAGAAACACTGTCCCTTCCTCTTCTTAAGCATCACCAGAATCTAATTAGAATCTTCAGTGGAAATGAGAATGGAAATTAAAGAAATACACATCAGCACGATCGGTGCCTCCAGCTAGCAAAATGTAGTGCTGTCAAGGAGACATGCACTGACCAAACCCCTGATTTGTAACCAGGAAGAATGTATTATTTATTGATTGAGAAATAAAACAGTGCTTTTATGTCTAAGGATGTGAACCCAGAAGTGCTGAACCCCAAACTCTGACATATATGAATGGGAATTAGGCATTTTCCACAGCTCCTGGGAAGATCTTGCCGAGGCTATGCATCAGGGGAAAAAGAAAAGAGGTTTATGATCCCAGCTGATTTATTGGATAGTCTGTATAACACTAATTGTCATGTGTTTATTAACGTAATTACCAAGAGGATACCCAGTGTGAAAAATAGGCTGTGAAGAACGTTTATGCAGCACATGCATAAATATCATAAGGTTAGGCCTAAATTCTTATCCTTGTACCCATCCTAATAGTTTAACTAAATCCTGTCCACTGGTACACAAGGCACTAGAATAAAGTGAAGGGAAGTCTCAGAAAAAACAATTTTAGACACCCTTATTACTAAAGAAACACATATGATCTAATACTAAAAACAGTTTCATAAATGATGTCCAATATTGACCACTCATCTTAGGTTGCTTGAGTCTTTCCATTAGAAACAATTTTTACTAACTTTCAAGAAGCTCAGAAACTTTTTTTTTTTTCAGAAAGGCATTATAATTTTAAATCAGTATAATAACAAATTGTAATGTTGATAATCTATTGTTTATGGACTACCAGGTAGACAAAGAAAAATATCATCTCCAACATACTATCAGCTCTTTTTGTTTTTCTTTGAAGGCTGTCTGTATTTAAGTACAATAACTAACCAGAGACACAGATTTTTCCATATAAGCAGGACTCTAGCATCTGCATACTTTTATTCGCTCAAAAAAATCACGTGTACTTCAGTTAACTTTAGGTTATATCTAGGCAATATATAAGCAATAATGTTCTTTGATTTTGCTCTTCTACGTATTTAATAATAGAACGTCATGAGTTCTGTATTATTTATATATGCTCTCAATCTGAATGTCAGTTCCTTTCCCTATTAACCTGTAGAGCTAAAATGGTGTCTAAGAGGAAATAAAAATGAATCAAACCAAATGTACTATCCCACATTTGCACCTTCCAAACATGTCATTACCTTTCCTTCATATTGGAAAATAATTATTCAATATATTTTCATGTTAAGTTCTATTCCTTTTAAAAGAAAATTAACATTTTGTTTCCTCTTTTCAATTTCTAGTTATTCCATAACATCTTCTCCTTTTAAGGCTCTGACATGTTCATCTAACTCATTCTTATCTCTGACTTCTATTTTCTCCTTGAGTTTATTCGTATTTATTTTTACTTTTTTCTCAAATTTTTCTCCTTTTTCTGAAATGATGAAGCATGGCCAAATGTTCATGATATTTTAAGGCTTAATGTGATCCCAGGATGGGAACTCTGACTCATATTGTTTTGCAGGTATTACAGAAACAATAATTCTAATGTAATGCAAACAATCATACTACAACAGTGAAAGAGGCCAGAGATTATGAATCTGATGAGTTTTAGGGGCCAATTCGACCTGTGCAGCAGATGAGTTACACAAGAATTTTAAAAGAAAAAAAATTAACCTGAGAACATCCAGTTGAATTGATGTAACTGATTACTGACTTCAAAGATTACCTCTCTAAAAAAAGAAGTAGACTTTTCCTGTTGTTTCATGTAATAGTTCTCTAAGTTAGGGGAACCACACACAGACTTTGTGAATCTCCAAGTCTTAGCTCTGAAAGTAAAGCAGCAAGGATAAGAAATTATGTAGAAAGGAAAAGGAAGTGATGTATGAAATGTTTCCTTTAATACACCACGCAACTGATTCAAACAACAGTGTCACTTAGGGGTAAATTCTTCTGGAAGTGGTTCAATCAAAAAAATTCCATGCCTCAAAGCATTTGAAAATAAAATCCATCTTGAACAAGGAGATAATAAAATTCAGTTATATAATAGGGCACCTCTTTATATTCTGATCCCTTCCTAAATTCACAGTCAAGTGTAATTTCTCTTTCTCACTTCGTATTTTGTTCAATTATTTCAAAATAAATATTTCTGTGGTGATTCCTTATGGGGTGACTGTACTGACACTACAAGCAAATTTTAAAAGCTGTTCAAAGAAAAGGAATTTTTTTATCAGTGCCATCCCCAGGATACAGAAGAAAACACCATCCCTTGCACAAAGAACTGAAACCAGGGGCTGACAGCTTGTAGTATCCAAGCATTGCTGTGGCTCATTGTCTTTAAAAAAATGACATTGCAATGCATTCTGGTGGTGATTTAGTAATATATTTAACTTTGCATAAACTTTCTCATGATTCCTCAATAGGTTGCATGGGGAAAAAAAAAGTGCTAGCTATCCCATCTAAACATTGCATCTTCCACTGGCCATAAATTCTTCTCCACCAAGATTTGAAGCCTAACCCTTATTGTTTGCTGGAAACTCAGGTGTTGTCACCCTGTGGGTTTACTGAATTGTTAACTATGGGAAAGCATAACCTTATCAGTACTAAACTCCAATATAAAGCACTCCTGAATTAGCAATAAACATGCACATAAAATACAGCATTAGGCTGATTTGTCCCTCCACAAAGGGGAGTATGTGCTGCAGTGTAAGGCTGTGGTGGATGTGGATGCATGGCAAGGCATAGTGTTCCTCAAAGGATGGAGTGAAGAAGCTCATGGCTGTGGACCTGCTCCTGCCAGATCCTTCCCCCTGGTGATTAGCTGTGCAAGCATAAAAAGTAGTACAAGTTTTTCTCTCCAAAGTAAATAGACAAGAGAAACCTGTGTTGAAGTGCTGTAGGAGGTATATCGTATCTCTGGGAGCACAGATTCTAAGCGAGTTCTGAACTGGACAGAGTAGATCTGCCAAAATTGGTGTGGTCTACAAGAACAAGCCCATTCTGGAGTCCTTACATTTTTCCACAAACAATTCCAAGTAATTACTGGCTACCCTGACCATTGTAAATAGCATGATTTATGTATGGAATGCAATCAATATAAAAAAGACACCTCAAATATGACTGTATGACACACTAAGTAAATTTTAGATCTAATTGCTGTATGCTTGTAGAATACCTACAATTTTCCCCTACTTCCTGGAAGAACAAAAAAAATACTCAGAAATATTATTTATAAAGCTTAGATATGGGAAACTGAATTTTAATAATTTCAAAGTTGACTAAGAGCAGAGAAGATCTGCCATCTCAAAACAAAAAATATTCCACCTGATTTAACACAAGTAGCAAATGCTTGAGAGTAACACATAGGATGCTATGAATTGAACAATTAAGAAATAAACCATTTTGAAATCCTAAAAATAGCTAAATAATAATTCTGTGATTAGTTTATGAGGGTATAAAATTTCCCTATAATTTTACATGATTACACAGTTCTTTCAAAATTATCTGGTATTATCATGCTTCTTTTATATACATGGGTAAACTAGTTTAATTCCAGTAACCCCTTAGTTTGTAACTATAACCTGTCACTGTACTTAGCACAGTAAAATGAAGTGTGTATTTTTCTTTTAATTGCTTTAGTTTTCATAAAGAATTTTTATTTTACATAATATTTTATTTTTATTTTGATGCTTACAGAAGTTTTCACTGTAATTTATAAACTCTTCCTCTTTTCAATTTCTTCTGACTTTTGTACATGACAGTAGAGAAATACACATGCCTACCTGATCCCAAATACATTGAAGTGTTTTATGTCTTTCCACTATATTTTCTTTTTAACATCTGCTTGTAAACACTATCAGTCTTCTCAGGATTTTCTCAAAGATCTCTTCATACTTATAATGATTGTCACTTCTTTTTTATGCAGACATTCTGTATTTGCTGTTGTCTGATGTAGAATAGGGCTGACCAAAATTGAACAGTTTCCATGGCAAGAATGTATTATTATTATTCATTAATTGACTTGAATTTTACTGCTTTCCTAAGTGATGAAATCTGCCCAGTGTTGTAACCAATTTACCGGGGGGGGGGAAGTCTTCATTGACTAGCAGTAATAGTTCATTAGACTCTTTTTGATACTTTTCCCCAATGTAGCTGAAAAGGGAAACTGCTGATGAGTTAGAAATAGAAACAAAATTTGGAAGTATTAATTAGCTGCCCTTCTTTCTGTACTCTCTTTTTCCAGAGGGAAATGTCAGTCAGCCAGAAGAGAAAGAAATTGTCAAATAAACACAGAAAGGACACCAACACACAGGTCAGATGAACTGCTAAGCTTCAGCTTCTTGTTCATGCCAGATCTGAGCTGATTAGGAAAGTTATCTGGCAGATAATGAACTGAATCCTCCTATTAGTTAGCCAGTAAGAAATCTGTTCACAGACAATAATCTACAGTTTTCTACACAGAAGTTTCTATCTTAGATCTGCAGAAGAAAACTATGTCCACTAGAAGACATTTTGAGAATCAGAAGCAATTAATTTATGCATATCCTTTCAAGAATTATTCTCAGGGTAAAAGAATTCTTATTTTTTGAATGCAACACCTCCTGCATAGGCTGCTACAGCTAATCACAGAGCATCATGTAATTTTCATAAAACGCTTAGAAAAATGAAACTAACATATGGAATCACTTTGTTCGTCTCGTCAGTGCTGCAGCTCCTGAAGAACACAATATTATACTATCAAATTACTTATTCAACCAAAATTGCAGGGAAACTTTTGCTAGTTAGAAGAGCTAGGTAGAGTGTAATTATGCAAGATTAAATTTGTCAGGCTTCATATATCATCTTTAATATTTACACTAACTGCCCTAGATCTTTAATGACTGTCAGTGAATATAGGCTGAGAAAGAAAAAATTCAACACCTGTACAGGCAAGATAAGATTCACTGGTTTGTAATCAAGGGAGAAAATATGATATCCAAGCTTCTGGATGTTTGGTCTCAGAAGTAAATTACACTAAAATAATATTGCAGCTATAGCTGTATGAAGTTGATTTCCTCATTTTAGTAGTCTGGTCTTAGGCTATGGTATGGGATTTTATTACTTTTTTTCCTCTTCATTTTCACCTTCTGACTCTCACTTGCTCCTAAGAAGCTTTTGTTCTTGCTTTGATCTAAATCAAAGGACCACTGCCATTACTGATCTGAAAACAAGAGTAGAAAAGGATCCCAGAAGACAACCATTACCAAATCTTCCTAGGACATAACAGCTACAGGTGGTTTCATTTTTCTATACAATTAATTGATTTAGCATGTTATACAATTATGCTTAAAATAGCTAGGGTGCAAGTGGGTTGTAAATTAAATGGCATGGCCACAGGAGTAACAGTAGCATTTTAATTTATTAAGCTTTAGCAAAGCATTACAGAAAGGCTACCTCTTTTCTAAACAAGGTTAAATTACATTTAGTAATAGTAAGTAATCAAATTCTGGTTTGTTTTACTACAAAGTCCACTGGCTTGTTTGACAAATGAAATTATCTCTAAGTTATGTGACTACATCTTCGGCCTACAGACTTGTTTTTCTTTTTATATTAAATCATACTTGATCTTGCAGCAGCAGGAAGGGCCACTACTAAGTTTGCAAGCATAAATGTATGTCTACACAAGAAAAGTGCAGTATAACGGAACTACTAGGGGCCAGTCAAACCCAGCTATTTTATTAGCTATAATACAGCTGTATTATCATAAAGCTCAGACTGGGTTAACCTAACAGCAGAGAATCATCAGTAAAAGTAAATTTGCCCCAAAAAAAGCTTGCTGTAGATTGGCTCTAAAATTAAATGATTGTTGTTTCTCTAGCCATTGAACTACTTGAACAGAAGTGCAAAGAGTATTTTTAAGAAAGCCCAAGCCCAAGACATGCCTGACCACCTATGTATCTTTAATTCCCACCCTTTCTTTCAAAGTATCATCTAAGTAAATCTTTGACCTACCTTTCTCTGACTAACATTAAATGCAAGATGTGCTTTTCTGCTTATATATCAGCACGACCCTCCTTTTCTTCAGTCTTTTCACATTTGGAAAGAACACAGTAATAGCAGTGTCTGACCTGCTGATTTTCTTCTTTCACTTCTATTTTTGTAATTATACATTGAAGCAAGAGGATACCATTATCAACCATTTTATTTATGCAAACAAGGAACTACTGGGAGGCCTACAGATCAAGCTGGTAGAAATGAGGGGATAGAGTAGCAGCCTTCACAGCTCCACATTCAGTCATTTTCTGTCAGCCAAATTATTAATATATCCACTTACGCTTGCCCATACATCTACGAAGCTGTTTTTATTGACCATGCAGTTAGATGACCTCATATGAGTTCCTAAAGAAACAGACAGGCGTTTTCTGGTGTGATGAATGAGAAAACAAATGAAGCATGTATGCTAGTAACAACAGATAACATTCTAGTAACCAATAGGAATATTCACCAACTCAACCTCCAAACCAACCATCTATCAATTTAAAATCCTCAAACTATCTTGTGCAACACCTCTATTTCAAAACTGGTGTGTCTAGCTTCCAATGGTTCAACAAATGGTTAGCAACTAAAGAAAAAAATGTATTGTTAAACATGATTATAAGAACATCGCTACTGTGCAGCTCTTGTAATGCACCCGTCTTTCTCTGATATAAAACCACCCATATACAATAAATGTTCTATTTCTCTCCTTGGCTTTTAGAAAGGTGAAGCACTGTATGTTTCCATAGCAACAAGAAAGTATTATGAATGAAGTCTGAAGTGGCTGACATATTTCTACATTTGATGTACTTGTTAAAAGATGAGTGTATCTGTCCTGTAAAGATGAGGTACAATAAATTAACCTATATTACATGGCTGTAGTACATTCAGAAAACATAACTAAAAAACCCCTATAATCACAATCTTGTCCTTTAGCTGTATATAAGACTTGGACTATATATAACATATGCACAAATTTGACTACAGATCTGCAACATGTGGTTAACTGTTAACACTCAGAATTATGTGATATTCAGAATTAGCCCATAGCATCTACTTACATATTATTTGATTTATTAATAGCTTTTGAAGCATGTCATTGTTTATTTTATTTACCTATCACTGACAAAAAAGTTGCCTCATCAGATAAGGCCATATCTGGATTACTGTGCCCAGTTCGCAGTACAAGTAAGACATGGAGCTCCTGGACAGAGTCCAGTGAACGGCCACAAAGATGCCTAAGGGACTGGAACATCTCTCCTACAAGGAAAGGCTGAGAGAGCTAGGACTGTTCAGCCTGGAGAAGAGGAGGCTCAGTGGGGATCTCATCAATGAATATCAATATCTGAAGGGGGGTTGCAAAGAAGACGAAGCCAAGATTTTTTCAGTGGTGCCCAATGACAGGACCAGGGGCAATGAGCACAAACTGAAACACAGGAGGTTCCCTCTGAAGATCAGGAAACACTTTTTTATTGTGCAGGTGACGGAGCACTAGCACAGGTTGCCCAGAGAGGCTGTGGAGTCCGCCTCCTTGGAGATATTCAAAATCTGTCTGGACACAGTGCTTGACACCTGGCTGTAGGTGGCCCTTCTCGAGCAGGGGTGTGGGACCAGACTATCTCCAGAAGTCCCTCTCACCTCAACCATGCTGTGATTCTGTGACTTACATCCCTCCTAGTAACAGTTTAGAACTTCCTTTCCGGAGCAGAACCTTTTTCAGGTGATCTAATTTTTCATATTATACAATTTCATTAATTTTTATGGGTAGTAATTTTAGGGTTAAATCTAATTCCAAGTACACTTGAAAATAAACCTTTTAGGCCTGGATCTCTTCTTGCTTCTGGACACTGAAGACTTTTTTTTTCAGTGTAGGGCCTGAAATTCACCCAGAGTGAATGGGTTTACTGCTGAGAAATGGCAGAAGTAGCAACAAAGGGAAATGAACAAGGATACAGGGATATAAATTCATATAATCCCCACACTGAAAGGAAACGGAGCTTTTTTTTTTTTTGCCTTTTTTTTCTTTTTCTTTTTTTTTTTTTTTCATTCAGTGCTTTCATCCTATTGGGAAGTTCAGGGGCTTCTAAAGCCTTCTAAATCCCCCACTAAAATTATAAGTTAGGCAGAGTACTAATAGCTCAGGAAATTTAAAGGTTTTGTGAACTAGACTCCCATTCTATCACAAAAGAGAGAGAGAAAAAAATTTATGGGGAAGGGGTTGGAAGAAATAGCATAACTTGATGTTTCTCAGCTCCTAATGCAGTTTTTTCTTGGCTTACAGCCCTATTCCAATGTAGGAACCTACAGTCATACTTGAGGATCCATCCAACACAAAGAAAAATTTTCTGCTCCAGCAATTTTGCTGTTCTAGTACTCCAGAAAGAAGCAGCAGTAGAAAACCAAACCCTGAAGGGAGTAATGATCTTACAACGCCTTATCACTTAAGTCAGTAAAAGAAAGGTTACAGCTCTTCCCTGAGGAAGCATTATAATGTCCAACTAACTGCAGCTTCATGAGGTCCTTGTAGATGCTGAAATGAGGGAAGCAACAAAATACAGAAGCACACTATCTTGAACCTTCATCAAAGCTTTAGACACTACTTTTGATTGTATTATGTTACTGCAGTGATCAAATCTTTTCTTCTTTAGTAGCTTTGGAGGGTTTATCACAGCCTCTATACTATCCATACTTACAGCTTAGATAAGCAGATACTCCATTATGCACAGTGGGTTTGTGGGTCATGAGATGTTCATTTTCACATGCTTCTTGACATGCATATGGCCATACCCAAATTCCATAAATGAGACACCTGCATGTCTTCCTCCTGTTACACCAACATGATTTGGAGCTGGCTAGATTTTTAAGCCATTTTTAAGACCAAGAATATTTTTCTGCCATTAATCCTTCAGGAATCAGTTCCCCCCACTAATCATCTGTGCACCAGGCTATGAATTTTAATTTTTCTAATCTTCTCAGAAGCAATTTCCCTAGCTTTCCAATCATGCTGCTCTTTTCTGAGCTCACTTTAATTAGGCAAAACAGTTACATGGAAAAAATTTAGTAACTAGTTTTTAGGTAGAGTTCAATTAGCCATGAGCAAGATTGTATGATGAGACAGCCAACCATAGCCTTAGCATTTCATTAACATCCTCCTGTCATAAAATTAATATTAAATATTTAATAACATTTTGTCTTGTTTATTACTCAAAGCAAATAAATTTCACCACCACTTTCCCCCCAACATTAGATGACCATGTATGCTCTTACTTTTCAGGAACTTGTATTTCAATAGAGGTATCCCAAGAGTGTGCCAACATTTCAGCCCATTCACTCACTGCAATTGATGCTTGTTTTGGTAATATTTATTTTCAAACTTATTCTTAGAGATCTTTCTTTGCTAATAGTGACTGTAACACACTCTGTCTTTCACCGAAGCAACTCTGTGGTACACTGGAGAATAATTAGGCAGTTCCAAGGCTGCCTGAACAGGTCTGACGGTTTGTTGCCCTGTCCCTACTATGTTGTCCCTTCTGCACTTGCTTTGGTGCTTTTTTGATATTGTGTGAGCTTTCACAGGTTGCTAAATCAGAGAAAAAATAAATTGACAAAACAAAAAAAAAAAAAAAAAAAAAAAAAAGAGGAGCCTTTTTCCTCAAGACACTTTGCAGACAGCGCTCATTTCACTTTTGAGTACTGATTTCACAGTTGTAGTCCAAGACCAGCAACCCTGTGCAGGCTCAGGAGAAGGACAAAAGCCAGACTCTAATGGTGAAAGAGCAGGCAAGCAAGGGAACAAATCTTGAGTGAGTTTTAACAGACACAGCCAGCACAAAGATATTGCAAAACTTGCTGTCATACCAGATGTATGTAGCCAAGCAGCAACAGCATTCCTTACTGTGTGGGATTCAATGATATTTACAGCCTGAATGCTTATGTGTGGTAGTAGAAAAACGCAGTTCAGTACAACTTTGTATTTTTAATGTGGTTTATGAATAAGCCTAATTTATAGTTCTTAACTTAAGTATACAGGACATGTTTATAGAAACAGTACCTCTGAAAGGTATTACTTAAATTTTCTGATTTGGATCCTGGCTGTAGGAAGAAGTTAAGTTTATATAATATGGTGTTCAGCTAGCTGGTAAATTCTCTTGGTGAATTCAAGCCTAGTACATTTTTTCTTCCTAATGAATTATACTATATAGCATACCAAAAGAGATACATATGATACCTGCTCTGAGTCACAAGGTAACAGAATGCAGTGGCTGTCTCCCTCCTTCACTGCCAGGTTATTTTGTTTCACTTTTAATTGTTTAGGGGGAAAGGGAATGCAACTGCAGTAAAGGTCAAGCAATACTTGCTGCTTTATTTGTTGAACTGAGGCTCCCATTTAGCAGAGCGAGGGAATTTCTCATCCCCAAAGAAGTTTCTCAGTGGTATTAATGAGTTAAGAACCATAAAGTTTTTTAGTGTAGATGGAGAAAAAAATGTAAAAACAATTTGAACAAATGCAATAATTTCTCCCCATCCTTACATACTAGATTATTTGGAAAGACATTGTCTATGGATCATTAAATTTAAAAAACTTGTATCTATCAAGATTTTTCTTAAAATTTTAATTTCTTAAAAAACCAAATAGTTCAATATATTGTCTTTCTTTCAAGATACTACTTACACAGTTCCAACAACCTCTGCCTCTCTGCAACTCTCAATCTCCAGTGAAAACAAAATGAATATAGTCTAGGTGTAGAGGAATGGTGGTCAGCTCACTTTTGCATTTCCAAGTTTTCTGGTGGTTAAAATAGTATTTAGAGTATGCCCTGTGGTGATAAGCAGTAAGGGTAAGTAGTTCTCAGACCATATTTGACAGGAGGGGCAAATTTAGCCCACTTGAGGGAAGAGGAAATGGGTCATGGACACACTCAGAGTACCAGATCCAGATGTCAAACCCCAGCTGCAGCCCTATCCACAATCGTAGTGATTGGTCCAATGATTCATTCAATGATCTGTGCAATACAGTTTTCCTGAAGCAAAAGAAGAAAAAGCAGGTACCACCATGCACTACAGGGGATAATGGCCTAATGTTTTAGGGGTATCTGTGGCATTTTGAAATACATCAAGAGCTGTTTGCAAAGAATAAAGAGACTGAAACTAGACAGATGGTCCCAGGCATAGCTGCACATTGCTTTATGAAGCAATTGGTGGTCAATGACCCTAGTGATTTGGTACAGTATACTCTCTTTAATTCAAAAGTGACTCACACTTTGAGAGTTTAGTGTTCACTTTATCATTATTTTCATTTTGTGCCCTGAACTATTAACTGCCTAGCAGTAAAATAAATGTTTAAAAAAAATTTTCAGCCAGAATCATGACCTGATGTACAAAAAGACAGAAAAAACAGCAGTAAGAAAATGATTAATACTAAGACAAGCTTTTCAAGTTTGTGCGGGTTTTTTTTTAAAGGAGACTTTGTCTGAGGAATTTCTTGGTTCACATTTGAAGTCTTTTTTGCTGTTTGTCCTTTTCTCACCCTGTACAATTCAAATAACATTTCTGTGCATATGTTTGAATTTTAACATGTAGGAGAATGAATCTTTAAACAGACTCTGGTCCTATATGTAAACATGGCATGGAATATACTTCAGAAAACTCAGACACTGCATATACCAGCATATATGAATGTACATCAATCCCTATCCTATATAGTTCACTGGCAAAGTTTGTGATTTCTGTTAGAAGATACAGGATTTTCATATTTTTAAGACTTACTTTGTTAAAACCAGCCTTTTGTCCTTGGGCAAAATTACTAATACTGTTAAATCGTAACACTGTGAGTATGAAAACATCATCTTTAGGATGACGAATGAGGGAAAGATTGTGTAGATTTTGTTTTTGCTTAAGAAAAACAACAAAAAGAAATTTATGTTAATAGACTGCTAAGTCTGTTAGACTTAAGACACAGAAAAAACCCAAACTATTAACGAATCGTAAATTTTTACTTCCTTTAGACAGGGATGAACTAGATAACCTATGTAGACCCTTTACATTTCTTTCTCCACTCCTGTACTTCAACCAAACCCCTCTACAAGCAATACTTTATTTCACAAGAGCAAGTATGAATTAAAGATGCAGACTGACAGTAGGTAAATATATATCTGGCATCTAAAGCCTGCTTTTAGAGATTCAGGAAGAGCATGTATAAAAAAATGCATCCACTTACGCTAACACACTTTTTTAAAACTTGTAAAATAAACTGATTGGATTACAATATCATAGCAAACAAACAAACAGTTAGGAGACAAACCAGTTAGGAAAGCTAGAAAAAACATGTCTCAAGGTAGACACTTAAAAATCTGTGGAAGAAAACATCAGGTCCTTAATGCAGGACTTCTGATTCAAGGATGCACATGTCAGAGTGCCTCCCCCAGCACAGTTTAGCTGCCTGTGCTCAAGGCTGGCTCCCTGGGGGCGAGAGCTGCTTGAGGAGCTGCAACTGGCCATGAAGCTGTTCAAGAAAGAGCTGGCAGAAATCACAATCTTTCTCTCGGGAGGTGCATTTACATGGAGGCTGTTGCTCTTGCTCCCTTCCAAGGCTACATTGCAGTCATACTCACAAGTAAAAAAAAAAATACATCTTTCACATCAGCAAAGTTTGCAGATGGACTACTGATAAATGTAATAGGAGAGTCAAGGAAAAGATTTTCTATTTCACAATAATCTTTAATACACAAGTAAATATGCCATGAATGTTTGAGAAGACAGATCTAAGCGTTATTTAACCAACAACTATGTTGATAAGATGAACACAAAATACTTGTTGTGCATCCCTGGCAATCTGTTTGTATTCATCATAACAGACAGAAGTTAACACATTTTTCATTTTTGAATGCTAGCCAATTGCAGAATAAATACCAAAGAAGATTTATATTGTTATTGCACTGAAACATCTCAGGAACTTAGGTCCATAAAATATTACGCCACTTTTATCCATCTGCCATCTTTTATCTGTTGTTTTCATTTTCCTTGAGAACTAAGAGCAGCCTTTCTCACACAGCTGTAATCATTCTAACTATGCCTCCAGCACTCTGTAAAAGAGTGACTATCTACATCTGTTAAATCTCTATTTTTCCCCCCCAAGTTGCAAACCAATTTATAATGAATAGCAAGTACCAATCTGCTTCTAAATTTAATGCAAGAGATATCTTCATTGTGCTTGCTGATCAGCTGTTTCTTCCTTCCACCATCACTGTATTTTTATCTGTTAGCAGAACACGATCCCCTCAATTAAAGCCTTTCTCTGATAACAGATAAAACACTTTGGTTTCCAATATATTTGTGGACGCATCAGACTCACCAGATACCACTGCTGAAACATCAACAGTTCTGCTTGTGCTTTAAATCTGTGGTTCAAAAAAAAAAAGACAAACTGGTTATGTTTTACAAAACCAGACTGAAGGAAAGGAAGAAAAAGAACAGAAACGAGGTAGAAAACCAGAGTCAAGTAGATTAGCTGTAAAAATCTCTGGAAGATTAGCTCAAACCAAGGAAGACCATGCAACTTTATCATATTTGATGATCCTATCTTTATTTTTAAAAAGGCTGGTGGTGTTCACCCTTCTGGAATTACTAGGTATTACTAAAGTATACCCCTCACTTTCCAATAGTCACTGCTCCTTTGTCAGTAGCTGCAGTGATGGACAGTTGATTAAAATCTTAAAGTAAAAAACCGAAATTAAAATAGAAAGTCCCTGCTTCTAAGTTACCAGAGTTACTGTTTCTGCTCCAGACACCTAGCCTGCCAAGTCCCCAAATCCAACACTTAATCAGTTTAATTAAACTCCAGGTTTATATATACGATCATATATACAGTCAACAATGAGTCAAAAATGTTTATGAGCAATGCAAATGTAGGGGCAAATAAGCCCTTGGTGAAATTCAAGATCCACCTTTATAAGGAGAGTTATCTCCATCCCCCACATGTCTCCCCCAGTAATGTGCTACAATTTTTCTTCCGAATAAACTCTGACTCTAGAACGTACTATTTGCCTGTAAGGACAAGTATTGACCTTCCTATAACATTAAGTCTGGTTTTTTATTAAGATGTCTTTGCAAGAAAGAAGCATCAGTCTGCCTAAAAAGACAGACAAAAACCTGCTAGCTTCTCAGTGATATTTTATCTGTCACTGCTTTGGTTTGTCCTGATAGCTCTATACAGAGGAGACAGCAGTACAGAGCCTGAAAAATCTTACTTCAAATGGAAATATTCCCATATGAAATAGAAGAAAGTAAGGTTTTCTCTTTGCTTGGAAGCTGGAACATCTTTAATGAAGCTACAAAATGCTAAGAAGCTTTATCCTGGTCTAGTTTATTTTAAACCAATAAAGCAAAGTAAGCAAAACTAAAGTGTGAGTTTACATCTTATTCTGTACATATTAATTTCTACTAAGGTAGCTGCACTGCAGTTGCATCACCGTATTAGGCCTTTTCCATTTCGTATATTCTGCTAGATAAGTACTGCAACTGCAAGTTAGTTTTGATCAGTACTGCCACCTGCTAATAAGGAAAGCTGCTTTTGTATGTAGCAAGCTGTTGTGCGGAATACTAGTGCTGAGAATCGTATTTCTGCTAATAATCGCTAAGATAACTGATAGGAAAAAGAACCGCTATTTTTTTTCTCTTTTACTCTTGCATATAGAATATCATAATGAGGTTATATCCAATGGATCCTTTGATGTTATGCTGTTCCAAGCATTAAATACAAATTAGGAAATACTAGCTTCAGGTTTGCAATTGTATTGTTAATATACAGGGAGAGTGAACCAGGCAGTCAGTAATAGCTGACTGAAGACAGATAGTTACAAAATGAAAAAAAAAATAAAAAAAATAAAAAAAAAAAAAAAATTGAGCTTATAGGAAGGAGAAGGGAAAATACAGCGCTCTCTGTCTTGAAGTAAATGATGAAATATAACTTATTAAAATGCACTGACAGTAAGTCAGGTAGATAGAGCATACTGATGGCTACCCCTTTCCAGAGATTTCCTCAATTAAAAGTGCTAAACTGTGTCAGCTAAAATAAGCAAATTCTCAGTTACTTCAAAAAGTTTAAAAAAAAAAAAAAAAAAAAAAAAAAGATGCTTCTGGGTGTTTAGTTTGGTTTAGGATTTTGATTTTTTTTTTTTAGGTATTATGTGACTAAATAATCACGGACTTGAGTACTTCTGACAGTCCATTGTGTGATATCGCTGTGTCTTAATAGTAGAACTGCAAAGGCAAGTTATATCAACACTGATTAATAAGTATTCTACATAATCCTTGTCCCAACTGATTTACTATTATACTCAATAAATGGAATTACTGAATATTTTAACGCTACAAAAACCTAAAGATTCACATATTAGTTTTAGATTAGAGTATTTAATATTCATCACTCTACTGAAACAATGAGACTAACTCTGCTCTAGGACATCATCCTTAGACAGGATAGCAGTGAAGTAGAATGTCCTCAAGATGTACTGAAGACAGTGAAACTTGAACATAAAGTTACCAGAAGGAATTACACTTCTGTATTCACTGCTTGCATATGCAGTGTGTGGCACTGATGTTACAGAAGAAAGTAGAACTAAAGGGCATGGTAAATGTTTTGGAAAAGAGTTTCATTACTCAAGTTCAAGAGCAGGTTTACTTGATTCAGAAAGAAAATCAGCAACAAATCTCACCAGCTGTGTCATTAACTCGATAGATATTTTCTGCATATTTTAAGAATTGTATTGAAAGTTTTAAAGAGAAAAAAAAAAAAGTGGAAGAAAAGCCACATCCATGGGCATAAGTGACATGACAGACAGAAGCAGAACCTGAGCTGAGCTACATCCATTAGGAGATACTGCTAATGAAAGGAAAGAAGCTGCACATCCTGATAGGAATTCCATTATTTAAAAATACTATTGCATTTAGATATATTAAGAATAATAATTTCCTACCAATATTGAAAAAAGTATAGTGAAGGATACTCCTGCATTGACAGGTTGAAATGGCTGTGAATGTGGTATATAAGAAAAATGACACAGCCTCCTTGTACACAGGATAATCCCCTTATTTTAAGAACTTTATGCTTCTATGAGCTTTCCAAGATAAAGGATGTAAAATATGGAAAGATAAACGTTGTTGTAAAACTAGTTTCAAATGCTACATCTTTCTGCCCTTCATAGCTTTTTTGACTCGGCCGTACTCAATCAGCAGTACAATGGAGATGACATAAGTGTGCAAATATCTAATCACTTGAAGTAATATTTTCTACTTACAGAGATTTCACATACAATAGAAATATACAGTAAATTCTTGTTCAAATGCTGCATGGTCCAGGAGTAAGAGCAAGAGCTCTTGTGCTACCTTCAGAAAACTAAAACCCACCTTTGCCAAAATACTGTCATGGTGGTGGTGAACTGTTTCAGGGTTGGTTTTTTTAGTTATCTTCTTTCTCTCAGGAAAATACTCAGTTGTAACGCTTACTTTGTTAATATTTGAAAAAATATTTCAGATCCTATTATGATAGCCATTGAAATGTGAGTTATTGCTATTTTGTCATCCCCATTACTACCTGCTAATGCTTACAGTTCCGCCACCAACATCCAATGCCATATTTACTTTGAATTTTGCTTGTTGAGCTTTTTTCATCTCCCCTCGTATTTTTGTCATCTTATTAGCTCAACCTGTTGCTGCACAAAGAAATTAAACAAAAAGGTTAAAGGTATGCTGCTTTTGCTTGAAAAGATTTCGTTCCATATGTTTAATCACATATTTAGTGATTAAAACAAGTGGAGAAAAATCTGTACAATAAAGAGATTTTTATTTTTTTTATAGTATTCATTCACAATAGAAAATGAATTTCCTTTACTTATTATACAGCTGTTGAGGATAAAATGAAAAATAAATGTGCTATATATATGAAATTAATGAAATATATGAATGAATATATTTAATATTTCTGAAATTCCTAATTGTTTAAAATATTTAATAACACAATAATTATTCTACAACTTAATAACATGAAACTGTAATCAAACTATCACTTCGTTATGTTATATTTATCATAGTTACAAGCCAAACGCAGACTTTGTACGCTTGCCTAAATTTTGAGTTCTCTTGCCTGTATTTCACATTATCCTTATCCAGTTCATTTCAATAATCGTAAATGGAAAATGTGTAGCAAGCACTAAAGAACGGCAGAAATGAAGGATTTCACACTACTGGCAAGTAGCCATTTTTCTAGGCTACAGAATCAGGCTGCAGTTGCTTTCTCTTTTTGATGCCACAAGTCTGGCTTTTACTGCTAGGCTGCTATGCAGAAAACAATGTACCACTACCTCTTCTCTTCTGTTACAGATCACCCTTATAAAGGAGAGTAGTTTTTTGAATCCCAAATGAACGTACTACCTCTCAGAAATCCTAAATCAGACATTTATTCAGATACATCTTTGTGCCTATTAGACAGCTGAAAAACCTCCCTTCTACTTGCATATGTATAGGTCTACTGTATTTCAGAAACGGAGGGGAGGGAGAACACAGGCAGAATGAAATAGTTTTCTCTGTATGTTCTCTTGCCCAAAGGGGTGTCCCAGAAATAGATTTCATGGTTTCCTTGACATCTATCTGTCCTCACAGGCCCCAGGTCCCCCTTCTCCCTCCCTGCCCACAACTGCCTCTCACCTGTCACCACCCCAAATGCCCAACCATTTGGGGGACCCATATTGCTCTTTTTCTCCTTGAGATTTTTCACTTCTCCCAGGTCAGTCACTGTTCCACTGGGAATGGGAATTGTTTTTCTCCCTCACTAGCAGCAGTGGGAAATGAGGGGGGACACGGGCACTTTCACCCTTCTACCAGCTGCCTTTTTGGTGGGACACTGACTCCTTACTGGCCTTCCCAGTAGGAAAAAAAAGCTTAAATTTACCAAGCCATTTCTGATTGCATTACTTGTTAACGTTGACACAATCTCTGCCTTTTACTCTGATGCAAGTAAAGTTGGATTCAACTTTACACTAATGAAAGGTCCCTGACTTCCAACCAACAGCATTATTGCAGAAGTCTGGACGCAGCTGCTGATATATACAAAAGTACATTCAAGAGACAATTGTCTAATCAGCTGGAATTTTGAGTCATTAAGATTCAATCTCCAAGCACATTTAGTGTGCATCCTGGCATGTTTTATTAGGCTATTATTTCTTTTCTCTAGAACAGTTATTTAAGCACAGAATCCAGCATGATCAATACAGAGGGAAAGATTACTTGCTGTAATGTTTTGGGGCTTTTTCCCACCCCTTCCATGCATTCCAGCAAGCATATTGCCAAATTGCCTCAAATTTCATGAGGCATTTAATTGAACAAATGCAGAACAGAAACTTGATCACAGTGTTGTGGAGAAAAATCCTGCCCTGACCTGCCTGCACATTCAAACACTATTAATTCACATACACTAGAGTGCAGTAACCCCAGCTGTTTTAGCAGCAGCAGCATCTCTTTACATACACAATTCCAGGCTTTCCTGCTGCTCCATTATATTGATGATTTTCATAAATAATAATACACTCTTAAATAGCTTTCTTTCACTGTCTTACGCAGTAGAAAAAGCAGTTTAAGAAAGATGAATAAATATATTTTTAATAATGTATTAGTTCTGTACATTCCCATTGCATCTTTTGCATCTAAAACAATTACCAATGAATGAAACATCCCTGCAAATAGGTAATACATTTAATCAAGAGAAAAAAATCACAGGGATTAATAAATTATGTTTGAAAAGTTTTTGCAGCTGTTTAACTGCATTTTATCATTAAATTCCTTTGTTAGGAGAGAGTTGATTGGTATCTCACAGTAAGTTGGCATGTACACATTCATAAATCTTTCCTATTCCCATCTCAGACACATCCTGCCTGTGTGGATCATCCTTGTTGTGCTAAGCTTCATGCTGGGTAATAGAGGCAGAGAAGCAAGATCACTGTTAGCAAAGCTGTTTTGAAAGCAGGTATGGCATGTTTGACATGCTGTTCTTTAGAACAATCAAAGTATTCAAACATGGTTTTTTGCTCAAAGGCTGTTCCAGAGTTCCCATCTTGAACACCTCGTTTAGAGCCTCATGATTCATCTGCTCAATTTCCTCAAAACTGAAGAGGGCACTAAGATTTGTTTAGGATGATAAAAATTTCATTAAATGAGACAAGACAGAAAAGATCAAAAAGTTATTTTAACTGAAAGGGTAAAAAGCGTGAGCAATCCAACCCTAAAAGCATTTGTTTCCTTATTTCATTTTTCTAAATATCTCAAAGAAAATCTTCAAAGTAGATGAATTCCTGGCCACAGAGACATTAATGATAACTTTGCTATTGGTTCAGCTAAATTCATGTTTTCACCTGCTGCAGTTAAAGATTGTTCCCATCAACACATACCTTAAAAACAAAAAAATATTTTTCATTGCATGCTTACATGGGTTGTGTGAATATCCATCAGGTGTGGTGATACCTTAGCAGCAAGAAATACAAGACTTACAAAACACAGATAGAATTGGTAAATAGGACTGTCAGCTTTGTAAAGAAGTGGAAACTATCTTTTTCCCCACTGGAATAAGAGAAAAACGTGTGCATGTATCTCTATTCTGGGCTATGATTTGGTTCAGTAATCAATTCAATTACAATGCTTTCTGATATTGCATCTCTGGTTAATACTACATAGGAGCTATGATCAGTGTGTAATCACTTGAAACACTAATTCTTATTTAAACAAAAGATGAATTTTGTTTTTCAAAGAAAACATTTCTGAAATGCTGTCAAGATTCTCTTGCAATCCTCAATGTTATCTTAGATGCAAAGCATTTAATTTCATGCCAGCATTTTGCTGACAGATGGTTGGAAAAGAAAACTTGCCTTTGGAGAGGAGCTGCAGGCAGAGCACTGTAGCTGGTGAACAGTGCTTTGTCACATAGGTTGGTGCGGTGGGAACTGTCCAAAAGTTCCATGGAGGAAAAAGTAGTATCCAAAATGATTATATGGTTTAATCCAACTTTGATAAGTTTAAAAAAAAAAAAAAAGTAGTTGTGGTCAGTGATACCAAAAGATGCAGATAAATCTGAATAGATTAGTACATTTGAGTTTTATTACTGATCTAAACTAATTTGACTTAAAGGAAGAGCATAGTATATCAGGCTAAAACAAGAGTGGAAATGATTTTAAGAAATTGCAAATGATGTGCCAGTTGCTGTCACAACTAACTTGATATTGTGTGAAAAGAGACAGCTTTAGTGGTTGCCTCCTGGCAATAGGGTCTTATAACTGATGTGAAAGAAACATCTAACCTGTAGCATGACAAGGTGTTAACAATGACAACAAATCTCTCTTGATCTTTATGACTTAGTAGGAGACTCACAAATCCATGTCATAATCCTAGACTGTCTCACCAGTGAACCTCAATGACAAGCCAGGTGCTAAAAAAATAAAGTGATCCTCATAACTCCACTTCTGAGACTTACTGTGATTTAAAAAAAGGAAGTCACGATGCAGTTAGTGCTAATATTTTAGTAAGATAATTGGAAAGAGTCAATTCTGAGAACTTCCTGGCAGGAAGAAGCCATGTACTGTGTAAGAGCTATCCAGACATAGGCAAAAGTTAAAGGATTGCTTCCATGACTGAAAATGCAGGTAGCTGCTTTGAGCTACTCTAATAATCCATAAGGTCCCAGGACTATCTTTGTTTTCATAGAGAAGATAAGGCTGTTGATAAATACACTGCTGTAAAACTTCAGACAAAGAAACAATGCTTGGCTATACTGAATTCAATTTTCTCTTCAATAATCATTCGATGAAAATGTGGAAATAAAACATTACTGAAGTATAACCAGTGATAGACGAGGCTGATCTCAAGAGCATATTAGCAATGTGGACTTAATCAAACTTCATGCTGACTTTAGAGATTCCAAAATGATAAAATTCTTACTATATTTTCCCTTATTAAAAATACATAGAATAGAGTAGAATTTTTCAGTTGGAAGGGACCTACAACAGTTTGACCCCTTCAGAGCTGAACAACATACTGCAACTTTTGGTAAGGGCAGTGTTCAAATGCCCCTTAAACACTGACAGGCTTGGGGCATTGACCACCTCTCTAGGAAGACTGTTCCACTGTTTGACGGCTCGATAAAGAAATGCTTCCTAATGTCCACTGTAAACCTTTCTTGGCGCAGTTTTGAACGATTCCTATATGTCCTATCCCTGGATCCTAGGGAGAAGAGCTCAGCTCCTCCCTCCCTACTTTCCTTCCTCAGGAAGCTGCAAGAGAGCCAGGAGGTCTCCCCTCAGCCTCCTTTTCTCCAAACCAGACAAATCCAAAGTCCTCAGCCACTCCTCACAGGACATGCCTTCCAGCCCTTTCACTGCTTTGTTGCCCTCCTCTGGACACATTCAAGGACCCTCACATCCCTAAACTGCAGAACCCAAAACTGCACACAGTACTCCATGTGAGGTCACACCAACGCTGAATACAGCAGACCACCTCTTTCGACTAGCTGGCTGTGTGGTGTTTGACGCACCCCAAGATGTTGTCTGCCCTCTCAGCTGCCAGGGCTCACTGCTGACTCACATTAAGCCTGCTGTCAACCAGCAACCCCAAGATCTCTTTCTGCAGGGCTGCTCTCCAGCCACTCCTCTCCCAATTTATAGTCCCAATTCATACCTTGTCCCAGGTGCAGAATCCAGCACTTGGACTTGTTAAATTTCATGTCATTGATGATTGCCCAATGACCCCACCTATCTAGATCCCTCAAGAGAGTCAGCAGCACCTCCCAGTTTGGTATCAGCAAACTTGCTAATCGTGCATTCAACTCCAGCATCCAGATCATTGATAAAAATATCAAGCAGAACTGGTCCCTAGCACTGAGATCTGAGGAACACTGCTGGTGACCTGGTCGGTAGCCAGATGTACCCCTATTCACTACATTTCACTACTTAATTTTTAGGCGTTAAATATTCGTGCCCTTAGGAAAGAAGAATGAAGAAAAGGCAGGCTTTTGTTGCTTAATGAAGGGAGGGTTTAAAATGTGCTCAAAGACTCAGGCTTTCTTCCACATTTGTGCTCCAGGATTTCTGGCTATCTTTGAGCAAGGTATTTCACTTTTGGCCTTAGTTTGCTGATCTGTGTATTAAAGCTATGCTGCTTTACAGAAAAACGTAACTTTCTGAGATCTAGTTTGATTACAATATGAAAGAAGTTTGAATTATTGTGATTATTATCTTTCTCCCACTGATCTGACTTATGATCTCAGAGAATTCACTAATTCACTTTATCCTCTTCATTCTTTCACATTTATCATTGTAGGACCTGAGGAAGAAACAGTTAAAAAAAAAAAAACAACGGTGGATTTTGATCAGATCTCAGAAGTACTTTTAGAAATGTTTACATAGCCTACTATAATAAGAAAGCTTTATTAGTACCCTTGTTTTTCAACAAGCAAAACAAAACCAAGAAAATATTAATATTTTAACGTTTTAATTATTACTAGACTATCAGAAAAAGAGTGCACTTTGTTTTTCCACACTCATGTACACTTCCAAAATGTTACAGTGAAATTAGTGGAAATGATGATTATGTAGTAATGATATCCTTAGAACTAAATATCTAGTTCTGGTAAATTACTGCAGGTTTTTTTCTACTAAGTTTGTATACAATTATTCAAACACAATGGATTATAGCTATAACAGCCATGAGTCCATGAGTAAAACCAATTTTGAAAAATGTAGAGGTCATAGAGAGACTGTATTCTGCAGATATAGATCTTTGGAAAAAGTAAATCAATAGAATTGCCCTTTTACTGAGTATCACAGTAGTCAAACAGTCTAGCTGAAAATGATGAAAATACACTATATATGCTGCTTAGACTTTTTAAAAGCATCTATTCACTAATTAATGAACAAAAAAAGGTTGCTGGTGTGGTTTTAGATTTATTTTGTCTTAATCTCAAATATTAGGTAGATTTGCTGGTTTTACCACATTTCCCTTGGGAAATGGAAAGCACAATACACTTGTACTGGCATAACTTCATATACTGAAAACACATGAAAAATGGGGTTTGACTGTGCCCACAATAATTGTAGGACCCCTGAAGCATAGGAATACATTCCATTGGCAATACTCTGCACATAAGAAATTATCGATTGCACATGTTGTATGGCACATTAAATAAATATTAGCATCTCTGTGAAAATCATCTTCAAATATTTCAATGATCAGATCTTAGGAGGCATTCACAGGATATTTCACAGCAGGTTTGAATGTATATGGTCTGTTTACATTGTGTTTTCAGACTGTGGATTAAGTTAAGGACCAAGTTCTGCCAGCAGTAAGTAGAAGTGAGAGAAGTTACCCTGAAGTCTCAAGAATCATTTGTGAGGCAGAGACCAAACGTGTAAACACAAGCTCAGGAACATTTAGATCACAAAATGAAATAACAGAAAAGCCATAAGTAGAGGCCAGATCTGCTTTCCATTCCTGGGCTTTAATCACAAATTTACTTTTCCATTCCTAGTGATTTATTGGATTTTCAGAATAATGAAGGATTTGCAGGATCCAGTTCACAAGAAGAAAGCAAGCAATATTTGGCTGACTACTCAAGACTTCCTTCTTTCAGTAAATGAGAAGAAAATACTCATATTGCTCTTTTGGTTTTCAGTGAAATCTCTCAGTTGGAGTCTCTTTCAAAATGGAAACCACTTGAATGACTAATACCTTTTGTTCTTCTTAAGTATTCACACATCACAATGCACCAGGAGATTAATTTTTATTTGTTTAAGTCAAGCTTTGAAAGTAGAGAGAAGCAGGAATTTCTCTACCTACATTTTCCAATATCAGCAAGAAAGAACTGACCCAAAAGAATAAAGGATTTTGTCCTACTAAAGCTGGGCAAGGCATAGGTTATAATGTTCTTCTGACAACACAGATTATATAGGAAGGAAATTAATCTGAGAATCAACTCAAATCCGTTTTTTCATCACTTCTTTTGTTCAAGCCTCTGTGATGTATTCTAAAACAGCTATCAGAGCCTAAAGAGTAAAACTGAACCAAAATTTGCTAAAATTTCATTTAATCATTACATTAAAAATACACTAATATAGCACTGTATAGTGTCATGTATTTAAAGACTTTTTAAACCTTACATACAAGCTAAGAGGAGGGTGACTCAAGTTAGTGAGCTATCTGATGTGCAGATATATAACATTAACTACTCTGAAATCAGCCACTTTGTATTTGTCATGGATTATGTACCTACGTGCCATCATTCAGTGCAGAGTACTTAACAGGTCATAAATCTTCTCCCTTGTTTTTCTGTGTTCATTTATAAGTGCAGCATAAGCAGTATCTGCTGCTTACAAAGGGCAAGAAAAGACACTGTCAAATGACTCACCCAAGACAATGCCACAAGTCACAGGCTGAGCAGAACATCCCGGTTCTTCATCTGTGCTCCTTCACCCAAAGTAACGTAACTTGTACCAATACATTTCATGTAAACCAGGATGGATGTAGTATGCATACTGCCAAGGAAGTAGGCAGCTAGGAACTGATGAGAGATTTTTTTATTTAATCTTTCAAATTTATCTATTATACTTAATCTGGACTTGGACTCATTCTTAACATATCTTAATAAAATTGACTATTACTGTTGCCATTTTCCTTAAAAAAACCCCAACAAAACCTGTGTCGTAGTATTTACCAAAACCATTTAAAATGAACTCAAGAAATGTACATATTCTTTCCATCCTACACTGCAGACAAGAACATTTATTGAAACAAGAAAGCTGTTTTGACTAAATTTCACAAAGGTGAAGGTGTTCAATGCAGATTTGAGGATATATTTGAGAAAACATTTTCAAGGAGACTGAAACATGATTTCACATTACTACAGGCTACCACAAAAAAAAAAAAAAAAAAAAAAATCACTGCTCTGTTACACTATACCACAATGATTATCAAAGAATTGAATAAATGAATGAATAAATAATTTTTGTAAGTCTTTGTGGGTAGAAAGAAAATGTTTTTAAAAAATCCTGAAAATTGGTGTTACAGATTTTCAGAACTTTGATAGGGTTCATTTACAGAATACTGTAAACTACTTATAAAACATAAAGAGAATAGTACCTGGAAGTACTATACCGCTAGTATGACAGGGACAGTGCCTTAAAAACATACAAAAACCCCACCCACAAGTGGGGAAAAAAATAAATGTGCATTGTCATAGATTTTGTATGTCAAAACCATAGTTAAACAAGTTAATTACAGCCAAAAGAAAAACTGAAGAGAATTTGTGGCGATATATTCTTCCATTTCTTGTAAGAAAAGTCATATCCCCTAGATTATATAACACTGAGCAAAAAATCTCTTGAGAGCTTAGGGGAATAAACAAATTGCATTCTATAAATACTTTTCAATGGACTGCTATCTAACTTAATAAAACACATTGCTGATTTGGCATTAAAAAGCTCCTTTGACATTGCTTCACCAGTGTCTCTGCAAAAATAGAATTTGAAGAGAGTCCTTGAACATCCACCATTTTAAAAAGGTTATAATAGAAATTAATAATGCCATAATCTCACTGATATCGAAGGGCAATTACTGGACTGAAAAATTATAACAATAACATTTTTCATAGAAATTGGATTATTTTAAATTTCAGATTCCAGATGCTCATTTGTAGTATTAATTGCAAATTTATTATCTTTTGAATAAGCTCCTTCAAACTCACCTATAAACTATAATTTCATGCATTCTTCACACACTTATTGAATCAAATCTACTACAAGATTCCTGTTTTCACATAGTTTCAACGTAGTAGGGAAAAATAAAATGTCACAAAATCCACTTTCACCCAGATTAGTGTCTTTAGAATAGTCCTGAATAATTTTGCTTGTTGAGAAGCAGGAAATTTTCTAGCTGTGATGAAATATTACATTTTAGAAGCTCTTTTGAATCTGCTCATTTGAAATTCAAGGTCCCACATTCCCAAGCCTGAAAGGTAGCCCCATTTACCTCTGTGAAGCACGCGACAGCCATTTGTATTTTTAATAGTATATGGAAAAATGAATGCTAATTCTCTGTGATTAAGTCAAAATGGAGCACAGCATGTTGGTTTCAGCAGGTGATAGAATCGCTTGCAGCTTAAAGCAGGTCTGCTCTGATGTTTTAAAAAAGACAAAAAATTTGCAAGAATCTTTTCACCTGCTAACATGACTTCAAATATGCTTTTGATTCTCTCTGCTCTGAGATTACTCAGATTTCTTCTGCTTCAGTCCTTTCTGCAGCTATTTCTATGTTTACTAGTTCAGTTAATGAGGGATTATATAGCACCAAATCACATCTAATATGCTAATGGGGAGCTGAAATCATACAGCCAACTGTGTCTTTCAGGGGGGAAAAAAAAATCAGCAAAGATGCTGAGAAAAAAAAAAAAGCCCTTGACAATTTACATACAAAGCAAAGAGCTTCATTTGAGAAAAAACAGGGCGATTTTTCTTAAAAAATAGCATGTGAGAAAGGAAAAGGTTAGGAAACACTATTAAGGCCCAGGAATAGAAACAATTCCTGCTCTGATGCACACCTTGCTGAGAGAAAATTTTTCTTTTGTTTTTAATTCAAGTCACAAATCTCCCTGGAAAAATTTAAAACAGTGACTTAATCACCCAATGAAAACACGAGACATGACCAAGTGGAAACCTATTAAGACTAGAGAGTAGCAGAAGGACATAGCCAATTTACTTGTTATTTGTAAATTCTGCATGATCTGCATTGCAAGAACTATGACATACTCAGCAAAGACAACAGTGGTTAGTAAAACGACCACCAAAATCATTTACAGCTATATTTTCTACACAAGGAGGGGAAAAAATATATATTAAAAAAAGAAAAAAATTGTCATCCGAGAGAAGCTATCATAGCAGAAATAAGATGATAGCTACTAGTGGTGCAAAAATACTTAATTTTACTATATGTATCCAATGTTTACTTGACAGTTAGTAATAGTCATATTTGAAAGTTATCTACAAATGTAATTTCTCAAGAACATTTGTTCTTTCCCAACAGAATTGAAAATTACTGCACTATCTCCAGAGAATAATTAAAATTTGAACTCTAACTTGTTTTAGAAGTAGTCATTTTTATTCTAAAAATGTGCAACTCAGACATGTTCAATTTTCCTTTTGTTACATTATGAGATGGGTAATTGTATCTTAGCATAGAGCTGGGAAATTACATCTTTTGTGGAGATGATGACAACAAGAATGGCAAATATTTCCTCCAATAGTTCAATTATTAAATAATTTGTTACCACCCAAGAGTAAGTTTCCACTTCTAAGGATTATGTTGACTTAATAATACAAACTTTTAGTTCTGATGTACCTGAATTCTTAATCATTGGGCACCCTGAACAACAAACACAGGATTGCTTTCTGCATAGACATGCAAACTCTCATTTTTGTGATCTGCTTATCAATGAAATTAATTGACAATTTTCCGCTCCAGTTTGGAGCTATTGCATTTACCAGTAAGCAGATGTAACTGGTGAATCAACAGACAGACATCTGTCAAGAGTCTCCATTAAACCTATACTTGTAATACCAGTTTTTCACATTAGTAGCACTTATTTCTACCCTGATTTTCTTTCACCAAGATTAAGGTCAAGAGCATGGATGTCTTGCTGAAAAGGCAAACCAAACTATCTAATCATCAAAATGTAAAATTCATTTTATGAAAGTACATTATACTCCTCTATGTTCAATACTCATTCATAAATAAAATAGTCTTAGTTTGAGTTACCTTAATGGAGCCCATCATGCTTTAATTTCTTCAGGGCAATGGCTGTATTTGCTACATATCCAGCTACTGAACCCTTCCACTGAATTGTGAACTAAAAGAAGTCCTTCAAAAAAAAACAATAATAAAATGACAGGGAGGGCTGTAAGATAAGTTCAAGGTGGTTCTCTGAAATGATCCCAAGAGAAAAAACATTGCAGGTGAATTTATGGCCACCCTATCTGTGAGATGATCAGTTTTCTGCACCTAAGCACGCCCAATAAATTAAAAAGACAATCAAAGTGGACACAAATGACATATTTTATTAAAAATCATTTTTTCCTGTCACTAAGAATTATGACTAGTGTTAAAAAAGTTTTTAAACCTGCAGTTCTTGCTTTGCCTCCTTTCTAAGGGGCCTTAGAAACTGCCTCCTGCTAACACGCATTCCTTGCTCAGCCTTACTGCTTCCCTGCAAAGGCGCAGCTGCGGGAGCCCCAGCCGGACAGGGGAGCATCGCCTGCCTGAGGCCGCTCCCGCCAGCCACCGAAGCCTTTTCCTTGGGTACGGGTGTGAAACCAGCATCCTGTAGAGCTCCGCACATACTGCACAGCACACCTAAGGATTCCCAATTTAACAAAATTAAATTAGGGTGATATTAATGGCATATAGCCAGGGCCCAGAAGGCTTTCGATGGCCTTGAACAGCCTCACCTGGGATCTCCTACCCACTTCCTCTGTCCATGGGCCCAGGGGCTCCAGTTCAGCTCAGGCCTGGGCACCTTGCACCCAATGGTTGCACCCATTTCTGGCCCCATTTCCTTGGTGAACCTTTAACCTGTGTTAGAAATATCCACAGCTGTCTCCCCTCTGTTCCTGACTGGACTTTCTGGATTGGCCTCCAGACCGGACTCTTTGCATCACCTTCTCGGATGACATCTGCATGGTTGACAGTGACTCTTTCAATCAGCACCCCTGCCGTGCTCAGCCCCTGTGGGACCATGTCCTAGTCCGTGAGGGCACTGCCTGGGCTGGGAATGGCGTCAGCTCCTGGCTTATCTCCTTTATGGAAGCAGCCCCTCCCTTTTGATCCCTGATGCTTGTTTGACCTTCCTCTTCCCCTCCATCCTTCCACAACTGCTTTCCCCTCGCCTTTTTTTCTTTTAAAAAAACCAAAAAATAAAAGCTTTCTGGCAAGCCAATGGGCTCTTGTCTGCAAAACCAGAGAATGATGAAGACGATAAAACTTAAGAAAAGGTCATTAAGGAAAAGGTAGTGCAAAGACAATACTTCCAGCAGTCTTGGAGCAGTTAAGTGAACTTTTTTTCTGTAAGGAATATGAGACATGTGCATACATGCCCTGAAAATATGCAGGAAAAAGGGAGGCTTAAAAGCACATACATAATTTCTTGCTGTTATGATAAAGAGGTGAGACATTGAAGCATTAATCCTACATCAAATCTCTTTATATTGTGATTTTAGGCCACAAAAATTTACACTTGCATGGTCAGGATCATTAACTGCCCTCAGGAGATGCTACCACACTTCAAAGAAAATAAATTCCCCAAGGAAAACCCAAACCACTCCAAGTCAAATCCATCTCATTTATAGATGGCTGCAGACAACACAATCCTTTCCTCTCTTCAGTTCACTGGTATTCTCTGGCACCCACAGTCCACTATTTCTGCTCTCCTAATCAGGTGAAGCTGCTTCTGCCTCTCCCCGCTCTCGTACACAGCTCTTCAACTCACACTTAATCAAACCAAAGCACATTAACGGCTGCATGCACTCAGGTTGCAGGAATACACATTCACATGCTTCAAAATAAGTACTATGTTGCCCGAGAGAAGGAAAGGTGTATTGAATATGGTTTCCGCAGAGTCTCTCTCCACACTAGGCTTTTGGTTATGAAAGATCCCTCAATGCCATGGCTGGTATGAAGTCAGTGGGGCTGTTAACAACAACTCTGAACTAGCTGAAGAAACATCTGCTTTCTCCTAGCAGAGACAGCAAGATGTAACGGCAATGGTTGGAGGTCAGCTTCTACTACAGAATTAATGGCAGTTTCCACTGCTGTTGATTTTAGAAGATCAAAAAGTGGCTGTTGGTAAATTAACTGCCAAACTGGTGCAAGCATCAGATAGAAACTTCACAAGAGCCAATATGTTTTGTTACTTTCCTACAGCCACAGATAAAATCATTTTTTAAACTGATGCAAAAGAATTTAATTAACGATGGAATTCATTTTACCCAGTGAAAAGCAGAATCTTCTCTCACACTTACAGCACAAATGTAATTAAGTTTAAATAGAACTTTCAAAATTAATTCTTATGAAACTAGACACTAAGAACGATGTTGGCTGTTGTAAAGAATGGGGATATGTATGTTCCTATTTTGTACTAGCAAAATGAGTCTAGATTCTATCAGAAGTTTACATGTTACTTGTGTAAATATTAAGAAACAAAACATTCTCAGAGGCTGCATTTGATCCTTCTGATAAAAATCACAGGATAATTAAGGTTGGAAGGGATGTCAGGAACTGCCTACTCCAACCTCCTGTTCAAAGCTGGGCCAGCTATGAGATTAGGCTAGCGTGCTCAGGAATTGACCCACTTGCATTGCAAAAACCTCCAAAGATGGAGAGTGTACCTCTCTGGGCAGCTAGTTCCCACTGCTTAATCATCTTTGTAAAAAGTCAGAACCTCTCTTATTTCAATTTGTGACCATTACCTCTTGTCCTTCTACCATGGAGCCCTATGAAGAGGCTGCCTGTTTTCTCCATGACCTCCCTTTAGGTGCTGGGGTGGTGCTGCTAGGTGCCCCGTGAAGCTGTTTCTTCTTCAGTCTGAAGAAGCTCAGCTCCCTCAGCCTCTCCTCAGTGGGCACGTGCTCCAGCCCCCCACCAGCTTAATGGCTTCCACTGAACTCACTTCTGTTATCAGTACTTTGTATTAGAGGGCTCAAAACTGGATGCAGCATTCTAGATGCAGTCTAATGAGGATAATAATAATTTTCCTCAATCTACCAGCTGTGATCCTTCCTGTTAATACAGCCTGGGATGCTCCTAGCCCAGCCTTGCTTGAGACAGCAACATGCCAAGCAGCACATTCAGCTTGATGTCTACCAGGACCCTCAGATGCTTTCCAGCAGAGCTTCTCCCCTGAGTGTACTCCTTCCCAAGTGCAGGATTTGGCATTTGTCCTTAGTGAGTTTCATGAGATTCCGGCTGCCAGTTCCTCCAATCTACCTAGGTCTCTCTAACTAGTGGCTCATCCAGTTTTGGCATCATCTGCAAACCTGTTGACAGTGCACTTCTTCGCACTTCCCAGGCTACTGATAAAGCTGTGAAACAGGACAGGTCTCAGGCTAGATCCTTGTGGTACTCCACTTGTTATCAGCCTCCAGGTACAGTATGACTCACTATCCACTAAGTCTAGTCATCCAAACAGGGGGTTTTTTTATCCACCTCATTGTCCACCAGTCCAAACTGTAATTTCCTTCAAGTGCATGCAGACCTTCAAATGCCTTTACCCACAGCCAGAAAAGAACACAAGTACAGAGCTGCAGGCTGAATTGTACGCCTGGTTGCATTGCTAGATCCTTAGGTGCAGCTTAGAGAGTGCAACAGAGATGTATCGCTGCCTGAAGAGCTGCAGGATCAAGAGTCTATCCAAATAATTTGACAGAATACTTCAGTACAAAGTGTGGCCTTCTAAAGTTTCTAAGACCCATTCCCAATCTGTATATCTGTAGTTTATGTAAGAGGATAGGTCACAGTCCTAGAAGCACTTTTTGTTAGAGAACTTCTAATTTTCAAGAAAATCACAATCACTCTTCTGTTTTTATTATAGCTGTCTTGTAAGACATGTCTTACATGGCCCCTCACTGTAAGAAGGACATTGAGCTACTGGAGCGTGTTCAGAGAAGGGCAACAAGGCTGGTGAAGGGCCTGGAGAAAAAGCCTTATGAGGAGCGGCTGAGGGAGCTGGGGTTGTTTAGTCTAGAGAAGAGGAGGCTGAGGGGAGACCTGATCACCCTCTACAACTACCTGAAAGGAGGCTGTAGTGAGGTGGGAATTGGGCTCTTCTCCCCAGTAATTAGTGACAGGACAAGAGGAAATGGTCTCAAGTTGTGCCAGGGGAGGTTCAGGCTGGACATCAGAAAGAACTTCTTCACTGTTAGAGTTGTTAGGCATTGGAACGGGCTCCCCAGGGAGGTGGTGGAGTCATCGTCCCTGGAGGTGTTCAAAAAAACGTTTAGATGTGGCACTTCAAGACATGGTTTAGTGGGCATGGTGGCATTGGGTATACGGTTGGACTTTGTGATCTTTGAGGTCTCTTCCAACCATAATGATTCTATGATTCTTACAATGATCTTTAGAGATCATCTAGATTACAGGATTATAACAGAGCAGCAGGACCAAATGTTTGATTATATTTAAAGTACTTACAGAGGCTCAATATGGACATGCAGGAAAATTTTCACTCCAGAAAGTAGCAAGATGAAGTAATTTGCTGCTCAGTAAAAGTATGTGACTGAAAATCCCAAATATTAAAAGGAGTCCTGATCATAACAGACTAGAATCAAAAGGACATATTCATGAGAGAAGATATTCTTATATTTAGAAACATTACAAAGGGTGCTAGCTAATCATGTTTATTACAAAATCTTAAAGTTGATTAGAAAAGCAAAGAAGTTCTTTTCAATGCATGTAAAGATGACTGTCTAATTGCCACTCCCCCAAATCATCAATAGGTTATAAAGATTAATTAAATCATGTTAGAAAATGAAAACAACTATAGGAAAGTATACATTTTTACCTGCTAAAGGCACATTACCTAAATGTAATTTTCTTGTTCTAACTTGTTTTGAACAGTGTTTGCCATCCAGTGGGGGAAAAAGGAGGAATGGAAACTCTCCTATCCACTGCCTTCAAAGGTTGTTGGTACCTCATAGACTCTTGCTTTTTGCCTCTTTAGTTTAATAAAAATAAAATTTTAAAAAGAGTCTGTTTCTTCCACAGTTACTTTCTCAATCTTAGTCCCTTCTCTGCACTCAAAAGTACCAAAGTACTCCATGTCTACCAATTTATAACATAAGAATCTGTTTTTCTACAATAGCATTTCTTCTGACTGCTCTTGCTTTCGGTTTATTGACTCTTCTCAGAGTTTCCAGAACAGTATGATGAGCACCTATGGTCTTGGACTGGTAGATTCCCGTTTCACATTTTTTTCCTACAAATTTCCACATTCTTTTTACACAGCCTGCTTAACACTATATTGCTTATCTATTAGTTGCAGGATGTGTGAGTGTATATGCATATTTCTAACCAGTGATGCAGAAGCACTTGGTTTTGCTATTGCTAAACAAAAAGTAAGAGTACAGTGCATGATAATTTACTTTGTATTAGGCTCCTCCAAAAATGTGTGCCTTCAGAGAAATAACCAATTCTACTTTTAGACTGCACAAGGGTTTCTGCCAAGATTGTCCACTAGGAACAAGGAAAAAAAAATACTCCAAACATCTTAGTTGTGTTGTTCTGCTCTTTTAATTCTTAGTGCATTCCTAATGTCACATGAATAAGAAAAATGGGCACAGATTCTGTAAAACTGATGAAATGAATAAATGAATCAAGTCCTTTATTGATATATGTGAATTCACTGATCTTCAGTGTGTTATCCAAGAGGAGATTGTGGCTCAGTCTTTTCCTCATTCTTATCTTTTCTGATGAATACATAACAAAACAGAGACAAGCATAGAGTACAGACTCAAATTCAGAAGTATGATTTGCTTTTGTAAGTAGCTTAACTGGTCACAGTTTTAGAAGCTATAAATAACACCATAAAAGGATCAAATCTATAGATCCCAAAAGGTCATTTACATGTGAGCATTACGGGACACTCACACTCAAGTGACTTTTTTCCCTTAAGTCTGCAAGATATATAATGCAAGACTGTAATTAAGACTAAGAAAAGAAACAAAACATTACACCACCTTAATGCAATTGATCCAAATTTTGAGCTAAGAATAAAAATGCAGAAGTTAAGACAAACATAAAAAATTCTTTTCAACTTACAATGGTTGAGGAGTTTTTAAATAGCAGTATCAAATAACTGCATTCCTCGCTTGCTTGTCTTCTTATTGCCACCAAAAATAGACATTTTCTTACTCAAAAGATCACCCAAAGGACATAATGATTGCAAAATATTACTATTCTTGTTTCAGAATGTACTTCAGTACACTTTCGTTCAGATCCACAGAATATTACTTATAGTATCTATTATTTGTAAAATCCTATCCTAGCTTTACTACAAAAAAAGTGAGTTTTCCCTTAATGACAGGAAATATTTACCATTAGCAAGCTTAAAAAAAGTGTAGCTGATGTTGCAGCTTTACCATTTAACTCAAGTGCTGAATTAACTGTAAATAAATAGTAAGTAATACATCATTCAGATAAAGTTGGTCCCAACTGACTCAAACCCCACAGTACACTGAAAAATGAATTCAGCTACAATCCTAGATTTTCAACATACAGAGTCTCCAATTTCTTTATCAATTTATTTCAGCTAAAGCTAAGGTGCCACTTCAGTGTTTTGTTAGATCAGGAACAGATTATTTAGAAGGCTTCAGAATTAGACTCCAAGCTACTCGGTGTTTACAAGCCCATGCATATGTCTAAAACTGTGTGTTCTTTATTCAGATGTTAAACTGGAAGGAGTTCATGATCAAACATTGTTAAATACAGCTTTTCTTTTTTGAGGTTAGATCTTGTGTATAAAAAGAACAAGAAAAAGAACCTACAGAAAAAAGAAAAAAAAACAAAAAGCACTTCACGTATTGAGTTCAGAATGGAGAGGGGTTGTGTTGTTTTGTCAAAGTCTCAGTGAGCTGAAAACTGGTTAAAGTATCAAATGACAAACTACTGACAAATTTCTCTATGCAAATAACACTACAGGAAATAAACTGTGGAAAAAATCATTGACTTATACGATTGGATCTTACAATGTGGCACAACAAATTGCTACTCTCTCCTCTAAGATCCAGACTCCTTGAAAAAATGGCCAGATCAAAAAATCATCTCAGTGCCTATGTAGCTACCAAAGCTTTGACCTTCTTGGCCACCACAGTTCACTCTAAGGATAGATTCACAATGATGAAGGTGAAGGATCATTATTTTGCAAATGAGTTAACCGCATAACACTTCACTTCTCAGATTTCCTTCATTTTGAGAGCTAAAATAACACTAAAAATACAGTTAATCATGCTTCCCTTTTCTACCTTATACAGGAGAAAATGGAGGCAAAAATGAAGAGATCTTCTCATCTTCAGGTATGCAGACAATGGTCCCAGTGGATATGCCTACAGACTGAAATCTGTTACTAGCTAGTCTTATATAAAACTGAACTTAAGGTTTGCAAACTATCAGACCACTATTTTTTTTTTTGCAAACAAATATGTCCTGAACTTCAGATTAATTTTTAAGACAGTCAAATGTAATTAAATCATCATAGTTAGTGTGAAATTTATTAATATTAAAAATTAGATTGAATCCCACTCTTCAAGTATCATTACTTTATTGTATCAATCTTCAGAGAAACTAAGTTTACATAGCCATAACAGCAGCCTGGGTGGCATCACACTATGGCATATGGGCTGCTGGAGCAGCAGTGAAGGTATTGAATACAATCTAGCTAGAGATTTTTATCCAACAAATATCATCATCACACTGCTTAAACTCCCTCCCATGACCTCAAGGAAGTAGCATGTGGCACCGTTAGAATGATGGCTGCCAACTGTTACTGTGGTGCAACTCTTTCTTTTCATCATTGTTAGATTAACTTTTTTTTTCCACAATTTGACATACACAAAGAAATTAATTGTTTGAGCCAGGAGGCTTTTTATATTCCATTAGTTATCACATTTCTAGATAGACAGACAACCACTAAAGATCAACTTTATCTAAAATAAAATCTTCGGTATTACTGTATATCCTCTTCACTTTGGAAAACCAGAGAAAAGAGAAAGGCATGCCTAAAGTAGGGGTGTTATAATATTAAATGGAAAAATTCAGAGTATTTGGCAATGCATTTCTAAGAGAGAAGTGATGTTCAAAAGAAAATGAAAAGATCATCAGAATGGGAGTCCTGGGTTCTCCATCAGGGAGGATTGCTTAGGGAGTTAATTACCACTTTTGTACTGTCAAATCCCCTAGCATCAAAAGATTCAAAGTTAGTTTCAAAAAGATTGACTTTAACTTTCACAGAAATACAGCACTAAAAGTAAGCATTATTCACTATCACCACATATGCAACAATCCTTTTAATGAATTGATGAAACTCCTCCTTAAAACTTCAGAATGTTTTTTCCCCGTCTTCCTGTTCTATTGGAAAAACGTCTTGGAGCTTCATCAGTTTCCAGCATAAGCTGACTCACAGAGAGTTTAACCTATTACTTGTGCCAACTTAATAATTTATCTTAGGTACAATTTTTTCTGCCTCTTGATCATATCTCACTCCTGCTTTCTGTTTCGCTGTGCTAAATGAGTCAGCTTCTTTCAGTTTCCTCCCATAAGAGAGGTTCTCCATCTCCCTGGTTGTCCCAGTACCTTCATTACACCTCTGTCACTTTGAATTAATCTCTCAACCTCTAACCTGACGAGTAGAGTGTCATAAACCAAAACAAGCTGTCACAAGCTCTGATCCCTGTACAAGACAGGCCAAATTACCCAACAGTCACAGTCCCAGTTCTAGTAGGGCAGGAGTTATGTCCATCAGTCTTAAAAATTCAGAACCAGTCCTTCAAAGCCCTCGTCATCCCTCAGCGCAGCCACTTGCTTTAAGACTCGCCACTGCAACAGCTCAGCCCTGAGGGGAGCAGGCACTGGGCCTGCATGGCCCTGGAGCAGAAGAGAAGCTGCAATAACGCATACAAGCCCATGTGCCAGGGCACACATCAGGCATCGGGGCCTCCTTGTCTCGGGAGGGGAGGGAGAGGAGCAGCCACGCTCCTCATACCAGCGCTTGCTGCTGTGTGGCCATCCACGCCACAGCTACACTGGTCATGCCACCGCACACGTCAGCCAAATTCACCTCAATTTGAGTTCTAACTGTAAAACCAAATAGAAATAATAAATGTAATACATGTAATTAAAGTGCCTAATGCTGCTTTTCAGCTTTTGTAAAATATACATTTTAATAGAGATTGTAGCGCTATGTTTTTGAAACTAGGGTGGACCCTATCACTCCTCTGTTTCTATTGCTGCAGCTTAAGATATTCAGCTAAGAGGGACACATTTGCACTGAAATCCCTCCTGTACTTAAGGCAAAGCAAGGATCTCTTCAGAGCACTCAGCATGCTGACAGATATGAATTTTTAGGTTGTTTGGTTGGTATTTGTCCTTTTTTCTGCACTTACAAAGAATAATTAAAAATCCAAAATTTATTAGGCCAGAGAAAAAGAAAGTGTGAGCATAAATTTGTAGGCACTAAGTTGCTAAAATATATGTCCTTCTGGACTGGATGTTAAATTCTGACTTCTGTCCTGTGCTGTGAACAATGCTAATTTAAAGAAAAAAAACCCAAACCCCACATTTTGGAGACTTTTAAAGAAAAGTGAAATGATTTTGAGATGCCTGATTGTCAGACACACGCATAGATTCTGGTAAATATAGGAGAAAGCTGTGTAGAACTAAGAAGTTTTTGCCTTTTCAATCCAATATTTCAACGTTTTTGAGCATGACTGTAATAGGCAGGATACATCTGCTCACTATCATCTGTAGTATTTCCTATTCAAGGAGAGAACAGATGGAGCCTCAGTAATCCTCAGCAGATCTTATTGAACTATGTTTTGGAAAAACATCAAAACTGTAATACACAATATTTAATTGATGGAAAAAACCTCACTTACTGGCAAAAACAAAAGGACAACCCACAGAAGAAGTCAGTGTTAAAAGAAATCTTATTTTTCTGTAGCAGTTTATCCCACTGAGGTCTAAAATTTTATTGAAAGAACTTGTATTTTTTATGAACACAGATATTTGAATTGGAGGTTTTGTTCCTTGGATGTTTTATGCTACAGCAGTAAAACAGCAGGGCAACCAACTAACTACATTCAGAGCATATTACTATTTTTAAGCTGCTGGTTAACTAAAGGAGAGTATAATCAGAGTATTTGTAGGTTTATGTATTTCAGTTTCTGTCATTTACTAGTGACATCAGCAAAGAATTCTTTTCAAGCAGCTTAGATATAAGGTACAACACACAGTTATCCTATCTAAAGAGCAGTTCAGGGAATGAAATGAATCCAGTCTATCTGAACTCTTCTGTCTCCTTTCTTGCTCTTAGCACAAGGAAGTTTGCTATGAGGCGTGACTGGACACATCTGCTTTTTTTTTTTTGTGTGTGTGTGTGTAAATCATCTACTCCCAGCAGTTTCATCTCCTGCACAAAACAGCAATTTAATAAGCTATGGAAAGGAGAAATCGCTTCTGCCCTCAAGCCCTCTGTATGGGTGCATCAGGTTGCCAATTTACCATCTGGTCCAATGCAAGTTCTGTGTTTTCCAGGCAAGAGAAATGCTTATGTGTGGCATTTAGATATAGAGCCTAGCTAAATAAATTAGCATTCTGCCAATGCATAACAGCAAACCTTCAAGCAGAGCTTATTGACTGTGTCTGATTACAAGTTCCTAAGAGCCTTGTTACACTCAATACAAGGCACGTGAAGAATGATGACTATTAGGAGAAAATTATATTTCTGCAGAGAGAAATTTATAAGTTATGGTTACTAAAATTTCAACGTAGCATTTATGGTAATCTTTATAGGAAAGTGATATCCTAGATTATCTTTATAGTCACAAGTCTGAAGGTAAGCACTTATCCTAGATGAAGTATTTAAACAAACCCCACTTCTTTTCCAGTTTTCTATTTTGTGAACCTACATAGGATAAACAGCACATATTTAAAAAGCGTAATTAGAAGAACAGTTGTTCTGTAACTGTTCCTGTTGCACCAGATTAAATAACAGATATGGTTTGTCTATGGAAAACACATTACTGAAGTAACAAGGTCTTTATAAAAGAAAAAGATAAAAAGTAGAGTCTTGAAAGGAGATATCACTAGATAGAGAAACACAAAGAAGACATTTTAACTAATAGAGTACTTATTTCAAGATTCTGCACTCAAAGGAGTTCATGATTAGGTATTTCATCTACAGGATAAACTTGGACGTCCCTTCACATTAATACAGTAGTACAGTCCAAGACTGTATTTCTTAGAGCTGAAAATTTTGGAAATCCAAAGCCAGTGTGACTGTAATAGCTGCCCATCTCTTTTTACTGTTTACTGAAAGTGTTGGAGAGGCATATGCTGACAGAATGTTATGTATTTGCCCAAGGTTTTTCTCCAGTCCTTTACTTTATTCCTCCTCCAAGACTAAAAGATCTAAAGCTTGCAACATGTCTTACCCTATCAAACTATCCTAGACAACTTAGAATCCTTTCTCTAAAGTTGAGCAGGCTTTGCTACCTTTAGTGTTGTATCCCCTTCAAGAAAACCTCCCCCTTTGGTTCACAAGCTATCGTAGCTCCACAGGTACTATGAATCTTCATCCAATGCACTTCCCAAGTCTTCCTCCACTCTTCTATTTTGCTCATGTCCTGTTACTGGGTTTTGGGAAAGCTGACTTAGTAATAGCAAGTAAGTTTAACAGCAAGAAACTGTTATAAGCATAGGAATTGTTGGTTGTAGCCCAGTTGATACTTCCCATTTTATCGCACAATTGTTAAAATGGATTTTGTAATTTTCAGAGTTCCCTGCCTATTTGAACGCATAGAAATCTTTTCAGCAGTAGCCTTCAGGTGCACTAAATAAATTTTTATTAACTCATAAACCATGATAATTCCTTGAAAAGCTTGAGTACCAACAGACTTCCTTTTGAGGCTTAAAGCAACTTCAAAAATGGGAATAAGCTTACAGAAAATGGTGTTTGCTAACTGTTTAAGAAAATACTAAGCTCTGAAGTTTAGGTGCAAATTTTGTTTCAAAACGGTTGCTTCATGATATATTCTAGTTTGATTCATGTTAGAGGATGTGAACAAACACCACCACTGAATCAGGGATAGATGTGAGATAAGCTTTTTTTCAGTACCGCAATAACAATTGAAATGTAAGCTAAGAACTTAACATTTAAAGTAAACAATACTTGCAGGAATTTACACAGACTTTCGGACTACTGGACTAATCTAAGTAGCAACTAATAGCTAGAGTTAGCAATAGTTGCTGTAACAACTGTTCACAGAAGCATGACAAATATAATTTTATAGGAATTTATTCAGAAAGTAAAAAGTATATTTTGGTTTGCCACTACTGCCATTATTATAAGACAATACAGCTTAACAATTATTAATCTCCAATGGCTTTTCAACAATCTTTGTGAAGCTAGCTGATCTAAGTCTAGTTATTAATTAACAAATAACCACCTAGTTAAAAAAAAAAGGCTACATTAATCAGAATTAATGGGTTTGGAGACTAATTGCCACTTCATTCCAAATGCAGTCCAGGGTCTATTAAACTGACGAGTATCTCTCCTTTGTCCTCAACATATTTTGAATCAGAGTATCTATCATTGCTCCTTTGTATCACAGTTGGCCTGCTCTAGCAAGGTCTGAGAAAAGAAGATTAAGCTGTTTGCTTGTACACTTTAACTTTTTAGAAAATGAACAAGTTTCAGTTCAATCTTATTAAGGAGGATTCCTTAGAAAGAGGTAATCTTTAATATGTAAACACCCAGGACCTTCCCTTCCATTTCAGAGGCATGTTCACTAGACTAGAACAATATCTTTGCTGATCTTTCTGTTCCTTGTCTTGCGAGTCTGGCAATTTGGGCTGCACAGACCTACCACTTTACTGGCAGCTCTTGAGTTTAAAATTTTCCTCTGAGTTATATCATACAAGTATTAATTCTCTCAAATCAGGGATGGAGTTGCAGAGCAGCCAGCATCTACGGGATGTAGGAGACTTGCATGGCATGCAGAGTAAAAGTGGGCAGTATGTTATTTATATGGATGTATCTATAGCCTGAAATAACAAGAATGCCAGGTCTTAATTTGAACTGTCTCCCATTTTTCAACTGACACTCCAAAGCATTTAACGAGTAGCATTATGGATATGAAGATTAAGTCCATGAACACTCTTCAGGTTAGTTTAAAAAAAAAAAACAAAAAAATTGTGTGTCTGCGCTTATCCACATGTATCTGGTCTCCTTGTCTGAGAAGGCATGTAGAGACCACACATGAGATATGTTTAGAAGCAGAGTTTTGCACAGACCAACTTGTATGTGCCCAGGCCTTTTATTGGATCTGGCTTAGAGTTACTACTGATCTTGCTATTTTTTTTTCCCTACGATTTCAGTTGCATTAGACAACAGTCTAAATACCACATCATGTCACTGCAATTTCATAATTTCACAAAAAGAAATACCTAAAAAGAAAGTTATCATCACTAGCAAGCTCACTGAAATATTTTGTAGCGGATTATGAAATTACAGAAAAGAAAATTAAATATTTCTTACTTCAAATGACTAAGCTGCAATAAGAAATTAACCTTATTTCTGCCAACATTCATTGTGCTTCTTTCACATATTGGTATTTGTTTAAAAGTTGTGATTGTTGAGTAGATCAACAGTGTAATCTGGTATTTTTACAGCTATTCCTAAGCATATTCAGAATGCTAACTCTTAGTTAGCATCCAAAAGCACACAATAATTACAGTAACTTCACTTACAAAAACACAGAGTTCCCATCTCCCCCAAATTCTACTGTATAGCACAGATGTGTACGCTATTGTGATTTGAAACTTCATTTCTATAAGTTATGTGGAGTCCCACAAATTTTTTCTTCTCCAGATATACACAGCATTAAGGAGTTGATTTTCTGAAGTGCTCAGCATTCAGGTTTGAACAATCAGACTTCTTCAAAAGTGATTCAAGTTTAGAATGAAAAAAGACAAAGCACTTACATTTATTATTTTGTTGTTGTTGTTGCTAGGCCTTTATTTGCATGTGTGCAGAATACATAGTGTTCCTCATTAATATCAGTTAGAACTCATGTTAGCCCATGAATATTCAGAGGACAAACAACAACAACAAAAAAATCACTTGAATTATCCAGAGAGCTCAGTATGAAATTAAAGACTGAGCTTCTTAAAACAACTTTAAATATACAATTACAAAAATGAAATTGCAGTTTCCTTACTTTCAGCACCACTTAGAAACAGAACATTGGCTTTGTGCAATAAGCATGAACCTTCTACTTTTTGCTAATGCTCTTTAAGTAAAAAAAAAAAACAAAAAAACCCACCAAAACACACAAAGAAAATATTTTCATTTTAAATTACATTCAGTGGGGCACCATCATGATTAAAAAAAAAAATAAAAATCCTCCAATGGTTAATTTAACATTTGGGAAACAATACCTACAGAAACTGAGCAAGTCCAGGCTTTCAGCTTAAAAGAGCTGAATGAAGGCAGTTGCAGAAGTCGTTTGCTTCCCCGCTACTCTCTTACAAGTGGACACTTTCTATTATTGTTGTTGTTTTTGTTTCTAATCCTAGAAAAGAAAAAGAATTCTGGATGGAAACCTAATTCCCCTCCCAGTCTTTAACTCCTTATTTTGCAACAAGAAATTTTGTATTTTTCCACATTTTTTTGTTACATCTCTCAAATGAAAAACACGATGTTGGAGCCCTCCTGCCTCTCATTTCCTGTCAAAAATACTCTTTCTCTTTCCAGTTGGCTGTAGTATTCCCTGCAATAGCCAGCATCTTCTATTGACAACTATAAATTTTAACCGGGAATATTTAGTTCTAAACAAAGTCCTGTCAAATGGCTTTTGCATAGTTAGACTTCTTAAGGCATGCAGCCAAAGGAGCAAAAAGGAGTAAGTCAAATAACTCAGTGTTCCCCAAACTGAAAGAGAATCAACTTTTTAATAAACCAAAGTTATTACACCCCTCTCTGAATCTTAATGCAATAATATAAAACTTAATTTTAGACATTTGCAATTGTTGCAATCGTATATTATCCCTTTACTACTACAGAATGAATGAGATCCATTTAATCTTCATTCTTATAATCAGAAGTCATTAACCTAAACTAGGAAGGTGTGAAATTAATGTTGCAACAGCCTTAAATTTCAGTATGTTTGCTGAGGGGTGGGTTTTTTTTTAAAGCAGCAGAGCATAGGTTAATTGCTTCAATAGAGCTGAAGAATGTATTTCCTCCAGATTACTCAACAATCTTTTAATTTATTGCTTTGAAATAAGTGTATCATTTAATCCACTTATTCAACTTTTGCCAGCAATTTCACAGTTTAGCATAACATTTGCAATTTAATTAAATGCTAATAAAATACATCACTCATATCACCTGCAGACCAGGATGTGGGTGGCTCAATTACTTCAGTGTTTACAGCTCACTGAGTTGTGAAGGGCAAATGGAAACTTTTTCACATTACTAAACAGTAGTTATTTGAGAACTAGCACCAGAGGGAGATATGAACATTTCATCTCAGGTTCAAAAAATGGAATAATAAACAGAGAAAGAATGGATATATCAGTATTCCCCTTACGATAAAGGGGAAGAGAAAAAAAAATAACAACTCAAATCTGATTAATAATTAGGACATGTCTTTTAAAAATGAGAGGAAGCATTTCAAGAAAAAAGGAAACCTGGTTTTTGTTATGCTATTAATCAGCCCATGTCTGTAGAGATATTAGTCTCATATTTGTTCTGATTATATATATTTGTAAGGCAACCCTCAGGTGGTTCGCTAGAATTATTAATTGCTTATTTTTTCCCATCATGTTGCTCTACTGCTTTTTTTTTTTTAGTCATTAAAATATACAATAGTTCATCAAGGCATGGTGAAGTTCATACGTTCCTTGGCATTTTCCTCCAAGTTCTGAGCAGGTATGAGAGAAATCTGTTCTATCTCAAAACATCTTTAATGTCCGCTAAGCTAAGGAAAAAAACAGGAAGGCTTCAGTTCAGGGTTCACACTTTCCTATGTAATCTTCCTTCTCTCAGACTGATATTAATACAGACACTATAGCTACAGATACCAATATCTGCATTCAACTGTATTCATTTGGGAAAATAATTAATTCAGTAGGCATTCATCATGCATATTGTGGGCATCACTTTTCTTTACTCTCTCTCTCTCTTTCAAAAGACAACTTCTTTTCTTAAACAGCTACTTCAGAAAACTGACTTCTCTCTGCTTCCTGGTACATAGGATTTCTATAATGACATACAAGCTTAGTCCTTTGTGCAATATCTAGAGAAGAGGAGGTCTCTGGGTTATTCAGAGGAGTCAGTGGGTTGCTGGCAAATAGGCACAGGCACTACAGGAGAGTTTTGACAGGAATGATAGAAAATGCCTTAGCATACTGCTGATTGTCAACAGGGGCAGGGGTGGGGTTTCAGAGAAAGTGCAGAATAAATAAACCGTAGACCAGAAAGACAACAATAACATCATAGGTATTTATGGACATTCTTCCAAAGTGTTAAGATAACGTGCAGGGAAAATACTGTTATGCTCATGTGGAAAAAAAACAAATGTAGACAAGTAAAATTAGCATTACTCAATTTGAAAGCACAAGCAAAAAACCACTGATCTCTCTTCAAAAGGAAGAAAAAGACCTTTCTTTTCATATAAGCACAAGGAAGGTATTATTTGTGTGTCTGTTTGGATTGCATCAAGCCTAGGATCCAAGATTTGACCAAAGTCAAAGAGGCTTTGCCTCCAGTTCTTTGTACCAACAACCAGTGTACTTTGGTTCGTGGGTGAAGAGCAGCTGTTGGCAAGACCTCAGAACAGAGATTTGAGCTTTTATCTAGAGCTACAAGAAAAATCCTTAAACATCACCATATTCATATACACTTTGTGATCTACCTAAAACTTATCAGTTACCTTCTGTTGTTGACTTATCCAAGAATTCTGCATTTACTTGAAACAGTGGTGTCTATTGCATAGTTAATGCTGTATCTACCAGGCTATTGTCTCAGCTGCTATCTTCACTCAATTTTGAAGTCCATCTTGACGGATAAGCTACTTTTCTCTCTTTGATATTTTTGTCCGTGCTGTGCTTTCTTCATCTATATATTCACTATTTGAACAAGTTCATCAACCTCTCTTCCTATAAGAGTAGACAGTGAGGTGGATCGAAAACTGGCTGAATGGCAGAGCCCAGAGCGTCATGCTCAGTGGCGTAGAATCCTGCTGGAGGCCTGTAGCTAGTGGTGTTCCCCAGGGGTCAGTTCTGGGTCTGGTCCTGTTTAACCCATTCATCAATGACCTGGATGAAGGGAAAGATTGTACCCTCAGCAAGTTCGCTGATGATACAAAACTGGGAGGAGTGGCTGATACACCAGAAGGCTGTGCTGCCATTCAGCAAGACCTGGACAGGCTGGAGAGTTGAGTGGAGAGGAACTTGATGAAATTCAACAAGGGCAAGTGTAGGGTCCTGCACCTGAGGAGGAATAACCCCATGCACCAGTACAGGCTGGGGGTTGAGCTGCTGGAAAGCAGTTCGGCAGAGAAGGACCTGGGAGTCCTGGTGGGCAACAAGTTGACCACAAGCCAGCAATGTGCCCTCGTGGCCAAGAAGGCCAATGGTATCTTGGGATGCATTAGGAAAAGTGTGGCCAGCAGGTCGAGGGAGGTTATCCTCCCCCTCTACTCTGCCCTGGTGAGGCCACATCTGGAGTACTGCATCCAGTTCTGGGCTCCTCAGTTCTAGAAAGACAAGGAACTACTTGAGAGACTCCACTGGAGGGCAACGAAGATGAGGGGATGGGAGCATCTCCCTTATGAGGAAAGGCTGAGGGAACTGGTTCTGTTCAGCCTGGAGAAGAGAAGACTGAAAGCGGATCTCGTCAATGATTATAAATACCTTAAAGGCAGGTGTCAAGAGGATGGGGTCAGATTCTTTTCCATGGTGCCCAGCAACACATTAAGGGGCAATGGGCACAAACTGAAACACAGGAAGTTCCATCTGAATATGAGGAAGAAATTCTGTATTTTGAGGGTGACAGAGCACTGGAACAGGCTGCCCAGAGAGGTTGTGGAGTCTCCTTCTCTGAAGATACTCAAAACTCGCCTGGATGTGTTGCTTTGCAACTTGCTGTAGGTGACCCTGCTTTGGCAGGGGGGTTGGACTAGATGATCTCCAGAGGTCCCTTCCAACCCTGATGACTCTGTGATGAAGGCCCAATCTCAAGACCCATATCTACTGTAGTATCTGTAACAAATTAATCAGTAGATCAGAATTGCACATACTGGATTATGCCACAAGGAAATCCTAGGAGATAAAGCTATTATTTTTTCATTCTTAATATAAGAGGTTAAAACTTCATCTGATCCAGATCTAATAATCTCAGTGGAATTAAATAATACTGTAACTAAGCAAGAGGTGAAAGTGAGTACTACAAAATTTTAGGAGAACTGCATCTTCAGAATGGAAATTTCTGACGCACAATTAGGGAGGAAAAAATACACCCTTCTGGAAAGCAGCTCCTGTTTTGAAATTTGTGCTACGATCTTTAGTTATAATGCACTTTTACCCAATAATAAGAAAACCCAACAAACCATCATTAGTTAAGGTAAAAAAATAAAATATTTATGGATTTTTTTTTAAAGACAGTGATAGAAAACTGTTTAATAGTACTAACCAACAAACATCACATTGCAGTATCTGTTGCTCCTCCAACTGATTTGAGTGCTGTGAGTACCCTTCAGACTGATGCCAAAGCAACTAGTTAGATTTTCAATATATATGATCACACAAGTTAAAGCTTTTTCTCTGAGAAAGAAAACAGTCCTGTAAGTGAACTTCAGCCAGATCACTGAAAGAAGAGGCTAAGCAAATGGCCACAGGGAAACTTACAGGAAAACAGAGGGGGAGGGGGGCCAAATATTTTATCTATGATAACAGCTAAAGACACACATGTTGGACAGAGAAAGAGTACTTTAATTAGCAGATTCAGCATTCAGAAACGGTGTTATATTGAGAATGGAGACTAGAACAGGGCATTGTAGGGGAAGCATTAAGAGAGAAATACAGAAACAAAGGCAGATGAAATATAGTAAAAACAGCAAGATAGCATACAAGAAAATACAGAATAAATATAAAGAGTTCTAAATTTGTTCTCAAAATCTGATAGCATTGTTTTCATGTTTGTACATTTACCTTGTCTGGTTAGTCATATCCAGGCTGGGTTTTTTTTATTCTTTTCCTTTTCTATTCCTTCCCTTTCCCCTTGTTTTATAATCAAACAAGCATATGAAAAAAATCAGATGTGGCTGCATACTTTCAACTTTTTTCTTGATCCACAAAATATGCATTTTCCTTACAGTTTTTTATAGGGTGTATCAAACTGGTAAGCATGGACTAGTAGAATCTGACCCATTTTTAATATAGACTACCACTTTACACTGAGACAAGAAGAATCAGAAAAAATATTTCATTATTAAAAGTTGAAGCAC